>NC_057743.1:23422846-23447598 GCF_004010195.1 Chiloscyllium plagiosum | reverse complement strand
CTCCACCTCTCACGCCATCCCCACCACACCTCCCTCCCCCCCACCTCACCCTCCCCAACCCCAACCCCCCACCTCTCTCTATTCCCACCCCTCCCACTCATCTTTGTCTCCGTCATCTGCTCTTTCTTACATCCGACCTCTCTCTTCTCTCCATTCTACTCTGTCGCTGTACCTCAATCTCCAGAACCTCTCTTATTTCTCCTCAAAGAATACCCTCTCCCACTCTTCCCGCAGTCTTGGAGATACCTTTCGGAACCGGACTTTCCTGAGTTTCGCTTTTACAAACGAGAAATTGGGAGATTAAAATCAGGACCGGAAGGATCAGAAACACTAAGCAAACTCTTCGAACGCGATTCATAGCAGCCTCCATGCTTGTTTTTGTATTCTGTCCTTCAATCCTTTCCTCTCGACTTTCCTTCTCAGAGCTTAAACGGGGCCCAGGGCTACAACATCGCCTTCTATAGGGCAGCGCGTCACTTTAAACAGGCCAGCCCCTCTTCCTATGCTGCCAGCCCCCCTTCCCAGGCTGTTTCACTACTGCCCCTGACTCACGTACACACAGACTGTGCACAGGCTTAACATACACGAAACGCACACAATAAATGAAGCCACTTAATTAGGTCGAATTTTCTGCTCAATCACTGTTGCTGTTCTCCATCACTATCCAAAAATCCTTAAATCAACTTTTCCCGATCACTGACCAGTGATTCCTGGTGTAGAGAGAGAGGATGTCAGCTAGCTTCTCATTGCTCTGCAGTGATACATAGGTTAGAGAGGGGAAATCATTCCTGCTTCTGACCATCCAATGATGCCTGGCTTCCCGACCCTCAACACTTGCCAGTAATTCCACAGCCACCTGATGAGGAAGCAGCGCTCCGAAAGCTAGTACTTCCAAATAAACCTGTTGGACTATAACCTGGCGATTTTTAACTTTGTCCACCCCAGTCCAACACCGGCACCTCCACATCACAGTAATTCTTGGGTTAGGGGAACGGTACATAACCTGAGGGCTACTGCACCAGACACGTGGGTTTGAGAACGAAAGAATACCAACCGAGGTACCTGGTCGAGATCACTACCTTTGATCACTTTGATCAGAGGGAGGGAAAATTAAACGAGGTTCCTTCCCCTTATCACTGCGTCCCCTCATTCGCAAAATACGGCCCTCTTTAACCAAAGTGAGACTCTAGCTAAAAGTCATCAACGAATTCTGCCCCGAGCATTGACTCTCTTGGACCAAGACATTGTTGTGGGGAATCAGCCTAGGTTCGTGTTCCTGATCATGGCCAGTGAGTAGGTAGAAGAAATGTATAGAAATTTACACAAGAGTCAGCAAACTTCAGGGAGAACACTGGCGAAAGTACCAGTGTCAATGTGGTTTTTGTGATTTTCAGCTGTGTCCAACATCATCCACGCCTTTCAGACCTGAGCCGTCCTTGTTCCGGATTACTAAGGTGCGCGGCCAAATCCGCACGGCTCAAAGAAGGTGGATTCGCTTGGACCTGAGTCCTGAGAGAGGGCGTGGTCTGAAATGTGGGCGGGATCAGAGCGCGGAGTCGTGAGGGACGTGATCTGCATTGAGGGCGAGGTCGCGAGGGGGGCGGGGCCTGGGCGTCAAAGGGCGTGGTCAGCATTGGTGGAGGGCGGAGCACCGAAGGGGCGCGGCCAGTCCTGGAGAGTCGAGTTGCGAAGGGGTGGAGCCAGGCTTCGGCAGTGTTTGTTTGGGGGCGGGGTCAGCACGTTGCAGCGTCATGAGGAGGCGTGGCCGGGATGGGCGGGGCCTGTGCGAGGATGAGGCGCGGCCTCTGCGCTCGGCCGTTCCCGATTTCCTTTTTGCGGCTGCAGGTCCCCCAAGCTGTCGCAAAATAAACTGGAAATATAACGATGGTTCCTGGTAAATCTCACTGATGGCAGAAAATCCGACAGACGGCAATGTCCTGTGAGGGTGACAGGAGCGTCGAGAATCAGAGTAGGATTAGACGTTGGCTGAAAGACGACTGGATTTCTGACTCAAGCCGTAGCAAGCACCGGGAACCAGAGCCGAGGAAGAAAATTCGGACATTAGAGTAGTGAGAGATGAGAACGATCGAGAATAGATCAAGGGAGAAATGCTGGAAAAACAGATAAAAAGTGAAACATTGATGCTAATGGAGATGGAAATGAACTGAGTTGGAGATAGAGGAGGGAGTAAGGGAAGGAAGGAAGGACACAGAGAGAAAAAAACGGAGAAGGGGGATGAGAGGGAGACTGCAATGAATTGGGAAAAGAGCGATAGACCAGGACTCAAAATTACTTGGTGTGCCTGTCAGAGAGCTTGTTTTCTCGTACCAGTCCAGAGAAGAGTTAGGTTGATGTAACTGGATTAAAAGAGGATAATAATAAGAAAATCGTACTGAAGCTAAAATTGTAGGGTTGACCTTCTTAGTAGTACAATCAGCATATTGTGGAGAGATTTTACAATTGAAATTTAAGATAGCAAGACAAAGATTTTTGTGATATGTTTTTCTCCTGTGCTCTTGTCCTCTCCTGAGACCTGATAGAAAGAGGAATTATTAGAAACAGAGAGACTCTGCAGGACAAATCAACACTTCAATTAGAAGCTGGAAGACAAAGGACGAAGGGAAGGTGCTAGTGGCCAAAGGATGTGGTTGCAGCAGCGTTTGAAAGGGTTACCAATGCTGCTTTCAAGCAGCTGGGCCAGAAGAATGCTGGGAGGCCTAGGTATCCTGTTGATCTTTTACTGGTACCTGGCATCAGAAGGTGGGTTCAGGTTGTTCTCTGGCTCTGAGGACCCTAGGACAGTGACAGACAATTGTCTTCAGGTAGAGACCCAACAATGGAAGGCAGTTGTAGAGAACAGCAATGGCCTGATGAGTGTTATTGGTGCAGACAATAGAGGACAATTATCTGGCCCAGCTGTGGTTGGCAATGGTCATCTAGTTGTGGATGCTCTTTCCAATCAGCTTTGGGTAGCATCAGCTCCTGCCTCAGGTCTTGCTGCCATTCACCTGACAGATTATGTGCCATTGGTAGTTTTGAAATCACTCAGTGTTCGTTCAGTATCCAGAGCTGCACTCATCCACTTTCAGGAGGGACTGGTTCGATTGTTCCAGTGTATACAGATCGGACTGTCCCACAAATATAGGGAGTGTATCACCCTTCGTGAGGATGTGATTGTGCATCGGAGCAGGCCCCATCTTATACTGCAGAAGATTCACATTTCCAACCCCAGTGATAGGGCTACAGTCTTTGAAGTCAATAACAAGCCATCCATCATTGGAAACAAATTTTCCTCTAGTGTGGAGAAGCACAATGACCAGGAGTTTCTACTATTATCGGGAAGAGTTCTGACAGAGGAAAGGGAGACCATTCTAGTGGTGGTGGCCACAGAGAAAATGGCCAACAGGCTGCAGTTAGCAGCAAAGTCTGAATTCACTGAACATGTGGTGTCAGTGGTTTATACGCTTCAGTTAGTTGACTTAACAAAATTGGAAGAATCATTCAGTAAACTGAGAGATGCAGCAAAAGTGGAAATGTCTGAGCTGCTGAGAATGGGAGCAGAAGAATTGTATCGTGAACATCAAAAGATGTGGGGTGATTTAATAATCTCAGGTAAGCTACTGTGTGTAGTCTCGATTGATCTTCACTGTGACCACTGTAATAGTTCAATAATATATTGATATGTACTGTCTAGACTCTCTCAGAGCAGCTGTTGTGTTCCAGGAAAAGAGGGATAATGCTCATGAGAAAAAAGCCATGAGCCCATAAACTGACCTGAATGGAAATACCAGTGTCTCACTTCAGCTTCCCCCTCCTGGAATCTTATTGATTTATGTTTATTTTCTGCAGAAACATATTTTATTTAGGTATCCAACAGCAGATAGATGATCTGAAGCATTAACACTTTTTTTTGTTTCTACAGATGCTGACTTGCTGAGCATTTTCAGCATTTGTTTTATTAAAATTTTGCATCTTTAATTTCTGCAATATTTTGCTTTTGTTTCATTTGGCAATTAATCAGTCTCACTGTCAGTTTTTTAAATTGTTTTATTCTTGCAAGGGATGTGGGTTTTGTTGCCAAAGCTGGTGATTGTTGCCCATCACTGGTTCCATTGAAGTAATTAGCTCTGCACGGCATTTCAGAGAGCAATTAAAAGTCAGCGATATTACTGAGAGCCTGGAACCTCACGTAGACTAGACCAGGTAAGAAAGGAGATTTTCTTCCTTAAAGGATATCAGTGAACCTGATGAGTTTTTGTAAAGTTTGACAATGGTCCATTAAACTAGCTTTTAAAGCCAAATTGCATTCAATTCAAATATTACTGTGTATCATAGTGAGAATTTAACCCATCTCCCTAGAACATTAACTTGGGTCTTTGGATTTCTGGTCCAGTGATCATGTAGTTCTGATTAAGACAAGTTGGAGTTGGGTTTTACCCCCTTTTAAGTCTATTTAAGGCTAATGTACATAAATTAGTGATTGACAAGTGAATTGAGGCTTATGGGGTTCAGATGCAAATGTGGAACTGAGACTACTACCAGACTGGCTAGAATCAATAGACAATAGGTGCAGGAGTAGGCCATTCTGCCCTTCGAGTCTGCACCACCATTCAATATGATCATGGCTGATCATCCTTAATCAGTATCCTGTTCCTGCCTTATCTCCATAACCCTTGATTCCACAATCCTCGAGAGCTCTATCCAACTCTTTCTTAAATGAATCCAGAGACTGGGCCTCCACTGCCCTCTGGGGCAGAGCATCCCACACAGCCACCACTCTCTGGGTGAAGAAGTTTCTCCCCATCTCTGTCCTAAATGGTCTACCCCGTATTTTTAAGCTGTGTCCTCTGGAGGTCTACAGCACAGAAAAAGGTCCTTTGGTCCATCGAATCTGCACTGGTCAGAAACAACTCCCTAATTATTCCAATCCTGTTTCTCAGCTGTTAGCCCATTACATTGCTTGCCTTGGTATCGCGAGTGCATATCTAAATACTTCTTCAATGTTATGACTGTTTCTGCCTCCACCACCGTTACTGGCAGTGAGTTCCAGATTCCCAGCACCTTCTGAGTGATAAAGATTTTCCTCGCATCCCCTCTAAACATTCAGTCCCTTGCCTTACGTCCAAGCCCCTGCTCAATGATCCCTTCACCAAAAGGGAAAATTGCTTCCTATCTATGCCCCTCATGATCTTATACATCTCATTCATGCTCCCCCCAGTCTCCTCCATTCTAAGGAAAACATCCCCAGTCTGTGCTGCTGGTTGTGGCTCAGTGGGGTACACTCTTGCCTTTGACTTTGAAGATTTGAATCATATTCCAGAGATTTGACCCCAAAGTCTAGGCTGACACTTTTAGCAGGGGACTGGGAAATCTTGGAGGACATTTGGATGAGACCTTATATTGATGCCCTTTCAGGTAGGCATCAAGGATCCTGCAGCCATTATTTCAAAGAGGAGTTCTCCCTGGCAAATGTTAATCCTTCAACCAATCCCTAGGAGCAGATCACATGATGTAAGACAGCAGGAATAGGAGCAGGAGAGGCCAGTTGGTCATTCCTAGCCCTGATTCCTCATGCTAGTTCATTTTGAATTCTGGACAGGGTCAACAGCACGTTTGAGGCTGTTCAGCCCTTCAAGTTTGCTCTACTATTCCACAGAATCGTGCTTGATTGTCTACACCCAAACTACGTTCTTACACCACCCCATACACTTTACAATCTGGTTTGTGGGCACTTATCTGGACCTTGACAGAGCTCTCATCTCCATAGATATGCCATGGGGCTCAACCTCAGTGAATCTACCTTTCCAGCTTTGGCTTCCAGCCCAAGATCCTTATTACACCTGACTTGCTGTAGACAGTTTTGCTCTCGCTTAGTCAGAATCACTCATGTTAACTCATATTTGCATCATTTTTAGGAGTGGCAGGGCTGTTGACATTGCCATCACCATCCATTAAAACGCGTCATTCTGCATTAATCATTACATATTTGTTTTTAAAACCCACATGCAATCTTATGCAAGCTAAACCAGGTAATAAAGTCAGTGCTGAAAATATCGCCTGCACTGGATTTCATTATGCTGTGCGTCTCATTATGCACTGCCACACATCAAGATAATGGAACTTAACCCCAGGGGCTCTTAATATCAAACCAATAAATTATTAACCCTTCAGTGTTTGCAGCATCGTGTTCCCCACTCTCATATAGCATTGTGCCCCATAAACATTCTCAGACAAACAACAAGTTAAGTTAAGAGCTCGTCAGCCACGGCCACCCATGCCTCCTCTTAGGATCTTTCTTCCTTTTTGGAATGAACTGATCCTGCAACTTCTGCATTATACACAGAAATATCTGCCATTGTTCCTCCACTGTCATCCCTGCTAAGGTATTGCATCATTGAACTTTCGCCAGCTCCTCCCTCATAGCTCCATAGTTCCCTTTATTCAACAGAAATATTGTCACTTCCGATTGTACCCTCTCCCTCTCACATTGCAGATTGAAGCTTATTATATTATGGTCACTACTTCCCAATGGCTCCTTCACTTCGAGGTCCCTGACCAATTCTGGTTTGTTGCACAATACCAGATCCAGAATTGCCTTCTCCCTGGTCGGCTCCAGCACCAGCTGTTTTAAGAATTCATCTCTGAGGCATTCCAGAAAGTGTCTTTCTTGAGGTCCAATACCATCCTGATTCTCCCAGTCTACCTGCATGTTGAAATCCCCCATAACAAATGTAGTAACATCTTTGCGACAAGCCAATTTCAGCTCCTGATTCAACTTACATCCAACATCCAGACTGCTGTTTGGGGGCCTGTAGATGACTCCCAAGAAGGTCTTTTTACCCTTAGTATTTCTCAGCTCTATCCACACTGACTCTACATCCCCTGATTCTAGGTCCCCCCGCGCAAGGGACTGAATATCATCCCTTACCAACAAGTCCACCCCATCCCCTCTGCCCGTCAGTCTGTCCTTACGATAGCATGTGTAGCCTTGAATATTCATTTCCCAGGCCCTGTCCACTTGAAGCCATGTCTCACTTATCCCCACAATATCATATCTGCCAATTTCCAAAAGAGGCTCAAGCTCATCCATCTTATTTCTAATGCTTTGTGCATTCATGTATAGTATTTTTAATTTGTTACTGCCCTCACCCTTCCCATCAACTCCTATTTCACTCAACCTTACAGCATGATCCCTTTCTGAGTTTTCTGCCTCATTGATACAGTTGTCTTTCTTGACTTCCCTTGTTCTAACTTTCCCTTCAATTTCCTTCTTAAACATCCAGTTTGTCCCCTCCCCCCTGCTACTTAGTTTAAACGTAGCTGAGTTGCAGTAGCAAACCTGCCTGCCAGAATGCTGGTCCCTAACCTATTAAGGTACAAATTGTCTCTCTTGTAGAATTTATGCTTACCATAAAACATACCCCAGTGATCCAAGAATTTAAATCCTTGCTTCCTGCACCAGTTCCCCAGCCACACGTTCAAGTCCATTCACTCCCTGTTTCTGGCCTCACTAGCCCGAGGAACTGGAAGCAATTTGATTTGATTTGAATGTTGAAGCAAATTGAAATAGCCTACTCCTGCCCACAAGTTCACTGTTTCTGCGTTCGAGACAGCGTTGTATACATCCTTCAGAAACAAATTGGAATGAACTATTGACACCGATCCAAACAGCCAAGCTCCTAATGGTGTGATCAGCTTTTTACCAAAGCAGGGAGAAACAGTGACATTTAATAGTGAGTCAACACATGAAGCTTGGGCTGAAAACAATCAAGTCAGCCTTTGGCATGGTTGGTGCAGAGCCTTGGTGCTGGTCAGTGAGTTTGCTTCTGATACTCCGGAAATATGAGTTACTCTCTTTCCCCCAGAACCAGTAAGACCAGTTCTACATCACCTACAGCCTGCGGCTCTCTGAGGTGCTTTTGTTGGTTTCAAGTTATTTGACCTCTTTGACCCATTGTCATTTGTTGGGAAAATTAGTCTTTCCTAAGTGAGTTAGTACCACTTTAGTGCATTCATATTCCAAGAGGTCTTGGAGATTCACTTCTTAGTCTGCATTGATGCAAGTTCTCAGCTATTATTCAGAGTGTATGATAATCCCACTGTCTGTGCATTTCAGTGTCATTGTGACATCTTTGCATAGATTTAACACCTTGTGGGTGGCAGGGAGGGGTGGTGGGACAGGAACTGATGTAAAAGCTGCCTGATGCCATGTAGTGGTTGAAACCATGATTGTGGCTATATCTGCACTGTTACATTCCTCTCACCATGCCTCCCTCTCATCCTGCTCATCTCTCACTCTTAATTCCCTCATCCATCCATCCATCCATCCACTCCTACTGTATTCGTTGCAATCACCTTAGTCTTACCTTCCTCACCTTTTCTCACTAAACCCCCTTCACACCTTGGTCTGGGCCATGCTGACTAGAGGAACTAGATTCTTCTGTGGATATCGGTGTGCCCTGAGGCTGAGGGGATGAGAGTGAATCTTGCTAAGTGTTCACAATGATCTGCCTTTTTCTGTTCCAGGTGTGGAAATGAAGAAGATCACTGATTTGCACACCCCTTCCAGTGTGACTGTGAACAGAACCCTCTTCTATGTTCTTTCCATGTCAGCAGCTCCTCTCCTGGATCTGCGGAGTGGGGCTGAAGAACGGGAGAAACTAGAGGCCAACCTGAATTATGCAGATCATTGTTTCAGTGGCCATGCCACAATGCATGCAGAGAACCTGTGGCCCGAGGAGATTTCTAATGTAGTTCGCTTGCTGCAGCTCACTAACCTGTGGAGACTCACACTGCAGAAACGAGGCTGCAGAAGCTTATTGGCAGCTGGCTCACATGGCATGCTTCAAGGGATGGTCATGAGCTTTGGGGGCCTACAGTTTACAGAAAACCACCTGCAGTTCCAGGCTGATCCCTCTGTCCTGCACAACAGCTACCTGCTGCGAGGGATTCATTACAACAAGGACCTTATCAACCTAGCAGTGTTATTGGATGGGGAGAACAAACCTTTTCTTCATGTCTCTGTCAAACCTCAGGACAAACCAGTCAAACTGTACGGCTGTGAAGCAGGCTGCATGAATGATCCAGTGGAACTGACTTCGGAGAATAAAGATCATATATTTCCTGTCATGGTAACACGTCCCATCACTCCCTTGCTCTACATCTCGACTGACCTGACCCACCTGCAGGCACTGAGACACACACTCCACCTGAAGGCAATCCTTGCTCATGAGGATCACATGGCTGAACAGTACCCAGGTCTCCCCTTCCTCTTCTGGTTCAGTGTGGCATCACTCATCACCTTGTTCCACCTCTTCCTCTTCAAACTCATCTACAACGAATACTGCGGCCCAGGCGCCAAGCCCATATTCAGGAGTAAGGTATAAATCTTCAGTGGGACTCCCCATCTCTGCTTGCTAGTTGGGAGCCATGCTACATTCCGACTCTTACAATCTTTCTCTGAGATGGGAATGCCTGTGGGTCTGTGGTGCTAAAGGAGATTTGTTTTTCTTTCTGGTGAGACCTTTTAATCTTTGTTGCCAGCACAAGGACCCTGATTCAAACTTGGAACAATATGCTTCCTGACATAAATCAATTTTTTAGTTTGCACTACAAATTTTGGGTTGAGCAGAATCAAAGCTTGTATTTGTGTGTGTGCCCGCGTGCCTGGCTCAATTATACCCACTGAAAAATTATCAACGCAAAATACTTGATAAAGTAGCTTTATCAGAGCTTGTTGTTTTAAGTGTGGTATCCGCACAGAGTGCAGGTGAAGGGGATCCTTCCTGCTCTCTCAGCATTATGTTTTGGGAGATTTGATGTAAGGGCAGATCAAATGAGATAAATAATTTCGGACTGATTTGAAGCAATGTCCAAATTGAACAACTGTTTTGTGACACCGGTTACTTTTAGTGGCTCTGAAGGTGAACAGTGGGAGCATGAGTGGGTATTGACTGCAGAATGGAATCTGAGCATATGCAGCATGAATTGGTGCCTGACTGTCTTTTGCTTCAGTCCAATCTGACAGGGTCCTGCTTTACAGCTTAGTTAAGACTCAGTCAAATTTCACCAAGCCTCCTCTAAATTCAGAACAATTCCAGTCTCTGAAGTGATTTCCTGAACCAGTGTGAAATCTATACAGAACGCAGAGACGGCAAGTATAAATTTTAATATAAAATTGGAAAGTAAACCTGTGGTTAATCAGTGTCAACACAATCCCTGAGACATGTTCTGGTTCATTCTTTCTAATGTGAGTATGCAGAGTTTTGGAGTGGGTGGGAATGTGATGGACCCTGCCAGCAACCATGTTCAAACAGAGCTATTTGAGTCCACAAATTTTGGTTGTGACTGTTACAGAGAGAGTGAACCTTAATGAGTTTGTCTTTCGTACACCAGGAAACCCAAAACATTTCACTTTGACCTTTTACTGAAAAAGAAACTGTACTGTGAAATAGGACAATGATTGGACTGAGCAGAAAGGACTGGATGTCAGTGAGTTTATCAAGTGAACTTTCAAGACATCCAGCCCAGCAGGCACCAACATTCAGTTTCCAGCGCCTGGAATCACTATGCATGATTGTTAGTGCCTATAAACAACAGGATGAAACAGATTACGGGTCTTAATAGGGTGTCTCCACAGTTGAATAGCCAGCTTCCTCTACTATCTCTCTTGATTCATTAGTCTGGTGTTAATCAGCAAAAAAAATCAATGGGCACTTATTTGATACAGCAGATGTTCATGACATGGTATGAAACCACACTCCTCCAACAGCACCAAACCCTCCCCTCAACAACAGATTCACCCACATCACAGACTCACTGTTCCTTAGTATTCCCTTTGGTCAGAGTTTGCTGAGAACTCTTGGGTAGAGGTGAGTGATTTTACCTCCTGTCGGTTTATATGTGAGTTTTTATTGATTTATTTGTAAACTGTGCTTGTGTGTGAATGCTCTGAGGGTTGTATTCATTATTTCAGAGTTTATAAGTGACCTGACTTGGGGCATGAAGTTTGCAAAGGACCAGGCTGGTGACTATAATATTCCCAATCACTCTATTAATATACAATAAACCATGCTCTGAAGTTGCTATGTTCTCGGGTGTCACTGGAGCTATACTTTGCCTATGAGACTTTTATAATCTACTGCTGTTCTTTCGCCTCTCGGTGGATCATGGAATAAAAGGCAATGTTTTGGCTCAAGAGCAAACAAGTAGTTTCTGTACCGGCAAGTACATAGAAAGTATTATTGTGCTAGTGACTGTTATTTCAAGGAGATCCTGAGTTCTGTGACATAGACATACTTACTCTCACTTCAGACTAGTTTAAACAAAACCCTTTTATTTAGTAGCAGCTGGAGAACAGATAAAAACAAACAAACCATCAAACCAGCTTTGGGATTAATTTACATAAGGGCTGCTGTTTTCCACTTTTATTGTCTCCCACTGTAGTGTGTAAGGATTTTATTGAACTATCTGACATGATGCAGAATCTTCATTCTGCCCACATTATGTGCTGCTTAGTTTGAAATTGTCCAATCCCAGTGAGTGCCCTCAACCACCCTGCAGCACTTGGTCTGCTGTTCAGGTTACAGTCAAAAGCAAATGAAGCATGTCCCCATCTTGGGAAGAATCAGATGAATAGTTTCTCATTCACTTTGCCTGTGGTGCTCTCTTGGGCTGTTTACAAAGCAGCATGCATGGGCTTGAGATCAGTGTGGTTAAACAAACCCAGGTTATGGGATAGTCTGTGTCAAATAAATATCAAACTGGATTGGGAACTGTTAGTACCTTTTAATTTTCATTCCCTGTTTATTAATATCCATGTTACTCCTGATTATTAAGACCTAACATTTAGCCCCCAGGTTATTATCTCTTTGCATTAAAATGGCCCTGAATATTCTTGCTGTACTTCGCAACTGTCCTTAGTTCTGTTCGCTATTATTATCCCAATTATTCCATTGTCACTGTCCTATGGTTCATACCATTGAATGTTACTGCTCTGAGTACATCCATTATTGCTGCCTTTAATAATGCTATTCTTTGTTACTGTCCTGCTCTATTGCTACCTTGATCATGTTTACCGAGGGCCACAGTCAGTATTTTTGTGTTCACTTGGCTTTTTGATCTGTTTTCCTGTTGGATTCTAGCTTGGGTGAATTGCTTTTTGCAGTCTGAAAGTTTGACAAGTTTTCAAGTATGTTGGTTACAGTTTTCTCTTTGTCAATTAAACAGGATATCGAAATCATGCCATGAAATGGTTCTTATCCTGTGTCATCATGATCTTGTGTGGCTGTTGACACCTGTAGGCTTAAGGATTAGAAGGTGATGTGGCCATCGGCATCGGGTGAGACTGCAACTACAAACAGATCCCTTTTGTTCTTTTTTTAAAAAAAAATAAATGGCAGTGCATTAATTTATTTGCTAAAAGAATGTGAAATTGCATTAAACACTGGATATTAGACAACCTGCAACAAAGCTGTCATTTGTCATCTAACTGACATTAAACTGGAATACCAGACAGAAAACCATGAAACTTTGTTATCTAGTGAAATCACCTTGTGTTTTCTAGCAGTATATGGGCTAGGGAGTGAGGGAATACTTTTCTGAATCGGTTATGTGGCCTTTGTTTATCAGATTTAAATCTGTCATTTAGGGAGAGAACTGTGGGAAATTGTTTCTGATTGAAATGATGTTGTGGGGTGATATTGCTGTGGGAATTTGTAATGATGCTGTTCACGGTTTGAAGTAAATGCCATCATTGTGACACATGAATTAAATTTTGGATTGATTGAGAACTAGTTACATCCTTTTTCTGGCTATTGTTCATAAAATATTGCAAAAAATTGCCACCACTGGTAGATTTAAATATATTTTGTACTTTTCAGTGTAAATTTTGTATTTCAGTAAGTGATAGTGATGAAGTATCTAGGTGTCATTTGCTGTTGTTGCATCCTGCCTGAGGCTGTAACTCTGTTAAGTCTGTAACAGAACTTCTCGTGCACAATGGCCAAAACTACCTGCATTGTTTCTATAGCATCAAATGTTGGTTTAACTCACCATCACATTAACAGCAGCAATTAAAGTGGAATCAGTCGTACAATTGCTACCATTTATGAACAGTGAAGGATAGTTTCCACTTGCTCAATAATTGAGGCTGTTAATCAGAGACACTGGTTTCAATCCTCATTCCTTGGTCAAGGCACTTACTCAGAGGTAACTATATGTGGGTACTGTATCCTTGATTAGGGAACGGGGAATGAGCCAAGGTTTAGAATCCAGATCTACACTGAGTACCACATGTCAAACAGGTTCGGCGTATGAATGTTGGGTAAAGTCAGGATCAGATGTGATGCATCCTACAGTTGTAAACAGCAACTCTCAACCTAGTCTCACCATGAACAATGACAGTTGGGTTAGTATATTCATACCCCAATGATAGTCTGGAATAATGAGGCAGTGTCGTAGAAGCTTTCTGCTTCAAAAGAGTAGAAGAAGCTTTATGCTGTATCTAACACTGTGCTGACCTTATCTTAGAAGTGTTTGATGGGGACAGTGAAAATGAAAGCTTTACTTTCCATTTGAGAAGAATCTTTACAACAAAAACAGAAATTGCTGGAGAAACTCAGCATATCTGGCAACATCTGTGGGAAGAAAGCACAGTTAATGTTTCAGGCCCATCAACTCTTCATCAGAACAGTCAGCAGCTAGGGAAAAGTCGTATTTAGACTGATGACAAAGTTTGGGGGTGTGGAGATGGTGTGCAGCAGGAGAGAAATAAAAGGAGTAGGTAAATAAGGAGATTATAGATAGCAGGCCCCAAGAGAAGAAAAGTTGAATAAGTGATGATAGGAGCTAAGAGTAGAGAGAATTTTTCATTTCTGTCTCTGTCTCTGGACTTCACAACCTATCAACTCGCTCCTTCTCTTAGCTACACTCCACCCCAACTTAATCTTCAGCACAAATGCTATTCTATTTCCTAGCTGCTAACAGTTCTGATGAAGAGTCACTGGACTCTGCTTTCTTCCCACAGATGCCACCAGATCTGCTGTGTTTCGCCAGCAATTTCTGTTTTTGTTTCAGATATCCAGCAGCTACAGCTCTTTGTTTTAGAGGAAGCTTTGCTTTCAGTTTAAAAGGGCCGAAGGCAATTTTCTCCATTTGCCCTGTACTGACCTGGGAAAGTTTTGGATATTATCTCACTGATTCACTGAATTATGGCTAGTGTGTACGTATCTTCAGTTCTCTGTCTGAAGCTACATCCTTGGGATTAGTTCCTGAACCATGGCCAAAAGGCTGTGATTTTATGTAGCCACTGGTCGTGTAAGGATACAGTTTCCAAGCTTATTTCAGCCATAGTGAGCCCTATGCTGCTGGCATTAGTGTGATCCTACAAGCTAGCCATCTACCTCAGTAGTCTTCTTTACATATGTAAATATAAAATCACAACATTTTTCCTATAGTGTGGAACTCAAAACTTCTCAGTCTCCAGTCAGGGTCTTACTGGGGTATATCTAGTTAATTTTTTGTTAACCTCAGTATTTATTTATGGCCTAATTCATGGCGGTGTACATTTAAGACTGTAAACCAGCTTTTCACCCCGGACTCTAGCCAATGGTAGAAAGTCACTCAGGAAGATACGTTCATGACGCTCCCTCCCAGTTACATTGTTGCGGCTGCGATACATCTTCTCCTGTTTTGATAAAATTCACAAATAATTTTGCATGAGCAACGGCCCGTGTCGACCTGAAATCGGGAATTATTTAAAAGCGTGAGGCAGAACCTTCTTTCAGCATGAGGCCTAACCGTCACTGGCAGAGTAATTGCTCATCGCCATCATCGTCAGGCAGCTGGGAGGGTGGAACTACTCTGGAATGGACTTGCACCAATGTTATAAATATAACCCTATTTCCTGTTACTCGAACAATTTCATTCCAATATAAAGCGACCGCATTAACGACGAAGCTCCGAGGGTTTCTTTTTTGATGAACGCCCACTTAAATCCATCAGTGTTTTTTACAGCATAGAGAAGCCCTTCACAACATGGCTGCTGGGGAAAAACAAGCACTACCGCAGTTAGGCGGTAGTATGGGGGAAATATAAAAAAGGAGAAAAAAGAGGCCCTTCAGCCCATCGCGTCCATGTCGATCATCAAATACCCATCTCTTATAGTTCCGTTTTCTATTACTCGGCCTTGTACTCAATGGCGTTTCAAGTGTTCGTCAAAATACTTCTTAACTGTCGTTGGTGTTCCCGCATCTACCATCATTTTAGGCGGTGATAGCCACAGTCCTCTGGGTGAAGTATTACCCCTTCAAATTCCCTCTAAACCTGTCCCTTACCTTAAAGCCGTGTCCCATGGTTATTGTCTCCTGTACTACGAGAAAACGTTTCCCCCTCATCAATCCTGCCGGATCTGTTGGATTTCTTCAGCACTTTCTGCTTTTGTTTCAGATTCCCAACATCCGCCGTTCTTTGTTTCATCTCTCCCGAGCTACCCTGCCTGGTCCTCCCCTGCTCCTGCTCATTCAGCGAAGCCTTTAGTATTCCATACTGTTAAGCTCATTCTCATGTAAAGGTGTTTTGGACTCTGCTTTCACAATAGTAATGTCCCTATCCTTGGACAGGAAGGCCCGGCTTCAGGTCGCATCTGCTCCGGAGGTCTGCATAGGCTGATCAGAGAAAAAAAAAATAGATTAAATAGAACAAAAATAGAATCCCACATTGTAGCCACCCTGTGTGCTTTGAAGGTCCCATTTAACTCTATTCACTATCACCTCTTTCTGCCAATCCTTTAGTCGGTAGAAACAATGTTTACCTGTCTCTGCGATAATACTCTAACAGGCACCCCTCAGCAAAGGTATCGAATTTCTCTTTATGAGTGTGACTCCGTATCCCTGGTAATGCCCCATTGAATCTTCACTGCTCTTGGTCACTATGTTATTCCTTAAATGAAACCCAAAGTGTGCACAGTGCTCTAGCTGGGGTCCAACTGAAGACCTACACGTTCCAAGTGGATGTTTGTTTAAGTGGTGGAGGAGCAGTTTAGCTGAGTCATAGAGATGGAAACAGCACGGAAACAGACTCTTCGGTCAACTGGTCTATGCCGACCAGATATCCCAACCTAATCTAGTCCTATTTGCCAGCACTTGGCCCATATCCCTCTTAAACCCTTATTTATATACCCATCCAGATGTCTTTTCGTGTTCGGATACTGTGTATGAGAGCAACTGATGGAATCGGGCGAGGATTCTGCCTGTTGGCGGCGACTCCATCAGACTTCCCCTGTGCAGCATATTGTCTGGCTCTGAATATGAGTAGGTCTCAGGTGGACTATCTTTGTATCGTCCTCTCCATTTCCAAACATCAAAAGGACCTCTGGTAAAATGCTGCGTCGTCAGAACAAACAAGTTGATCTCCAACTGCACAACAAAATGAATATTCAATTTCGGTCACAAACTCGGAAATTATACAGCGGATGGCTCACTGCATAAAATAGAATTAATTAAGTGGTTGAAGGTGAGTCCACTTTTCAGGTTTAATCATAAAAGCACAAGTTCGGTGAAGGTCGATGTTGTCACATATTGCTCCATGATGCTGATAGGACAAATTACTCTCACAGTTCACGCTTTTGCTGTAAATGCCAGCTCCCTTCCAGCACCTATTGAACACTCTGTACATTTGCAGTACAGGTACAGAGCTCGGACTGATGTTTCAGTCTCGATTTAAGTTTGGCCACTAGTCCATGCTAACAGTTTACCTTCAGAAACATTTGTGAATGTTCTCCTGGGCAGCCCGCGCCTTCATAAACTTGAAGTTCATCGAAAACTGTCGTCTTTATATTTTTGCATTTTATTCTTTACTATTCGAGATGTAATATATGACAGGGGACTTTGTAAATGGAAGTAACTTTTTGTAAATTGAAATATCATTTGTTGTTTATGTTAAGCTAACTACCTCTTCATGATCAGTTATGATCAGTATTTAATATTATATTAATTATAATACACCTTTTCCTCCGAAATAACGGGTCTAGTTGAAGTGTACTGTATCTTGTCCTTTGCTTACACGGTGAAAAACAAACTTTCCCAATTTTGTGTACCTTACAAATGTATAATTTAATCCTAGGGTTTTGATTTTTCTAATAAGGTTTTGTGTATTGTCAGTGTCAGCTTTTCCTTACCTGTCTTTTTAAGAGGTTAAAACAAAGTTCGCTTAAAGAAAATTACACTATCTGTTCGATAACAACAGCCCATGCAGGCGAGTATGTCATTTTACCTCGTTCATGGGATTTGGAGTTTTCTGAACTATTCTCCATCTCTAAATTGCTCTTTAGACCGGGCTGAGGAGCTGCCTTTCTGAACTGTTGTAGCTCTGGGGTTGGGGGGTTTGGGGTGGGGGGGGGGAGGGTGCCCGTAGCGGTTATGGAAGGAGTTTCAGGATTTTGACTCAGTGACAGTGAATAAACAGTTCCAACACAGGATGGTATGCATCTTGGAGGGAAACGTGCAGGTGGTGGTGTTCCCATCTATCAGTTGGTCTTATCTGGTCGAGGCCAAGGATTTGGAAGGCGCTATGAAATGGGGAAAATAATTCCCACGGCTGGAAGTGGACAGGAATGGCTGCCGAATCCTAACCAGATACATGGTGGCTAGAATTGAATTCTTACTATTTACCGGGTCGATTTTTTCACAGACTTTATTCCAAAAAGATGATTAGGTTATTCTACGAATCATTAAATGATATTTGTATGAAGTGCTATGCTTTGTCGGTGGAATGTTATTTTGCAGCCCTTAAACTTCAGACAGTATCCCGGGTGGGATGCCTCTGGCATAGTATTTTGTCAGGTGGACGGAGTCTGGATGGTCAGGTCAGATGGTCTTTATTCTCTGGTTGAACATCAAAAAAAGTTGCAAAGTGTATCTTAACTGCTTGAGATGAGTGTAACTGAACCCATGTAATTTATTACTCGAGAGAGCTAATTGTGGTACTGAGGGAGAGATTGGGAACGATTTATTTGCACAAGAAGTATTGGAGCGTGCAGGCTGGGAATGAATCTTAGCCCCAGTTTTCTCCCTGACGATAGCACATCGCCCGCCTGTGACACCTGCAGCGGAAACTCACTTCAGTTGCAGCCAGAGAACAAGCCGCGCAATTAGACTAACGGGAAACGACTGAACGGATATCGCTCGTTTCGCCCCGAATCCAATTCCTTCGAAAACCACGAATTCGCTTCTCTTCCTAAACTACAGTTAAGGCAAAACACAGAGGCAGATTCGCAAAGAGTGGAGGTGGAGATGAAAGGCCAGGATAATCCTGGGGAAGAGGGAAATAGTTTCTGAAGGAACAGCCAGAGGTGACCTTCCCACGTCTAATGCAGGCGAGTATCTGTCTTCAGAGCAATGCTGGTTTCCATACTCCGGGACTGTCTGGAGCTGGGGTTTGGGAGGGAGGGGGGNGGGGGGGTGATGTTGGTGGTGGTTTGACTGAGGGCTGGAGGCTGGCGGGAGATTTTCTTCCATCTCTCTCTCTCTCTCTGGTGGTGACTTCATTGGCTCCATTTGGCCACATGGGATCCTCTTCCCTCTTCCTCTCATTCGCTCTCACATCGAGTGGCGGACCCTGTTCGGTTAACCCTCCGCCAGCTGCAGGTTCTCCGGTGGCGGTTTCAAGTCCCGTGATGCCAGGGCCCATCCTCACCGGCTCGAGGTGGCACTGAGAGATTCCGGCGGGTGTCAGGGTTTCGTGTTGGCTCACCTCTCACTGTACTGTGCTCATGTCTGCAGCCAGCTGGAGAATTGAGGCTGGTTTCTCCTTGGGGGTTCAGCCTCCTTCCTCCGCTAAAGGGAAAGCCATGGCGATCCAGAGTCGGTAAGTGAAACGGCCCCAGGATCAGGGATGTCATGACACGGCTTCAGACTCGCTCTGTGACATTTCCAGGTAAACAGACTGGAACACGAGGTTCAACAGGCGCCTGTGGTCAGTGTGTAGATCAGATGAATTTTAACGAAAAAAAATATTGGAAATTCTCAGCAAATCAGTCAGTTCAGAAAGATTAACCTTTTGAAAATCCGGCTGACTGCAGTGCTGAGGGAGGCTCTCTGAACCCGAAACGTTAATTCTGATTTCTCTCCAGAGATGTTGTCAGACCTGCTGAGCTTTTACAGCAATTTCTGTTTTTTTTTGTTTCTGATTTCCGCAGTTCTCTATTTTGTTTTCGATGTTGAGCTTTTTCAGCTTGTCGAGTTATCTCAGATTTCCAGCAGATTTTCAGTTTCGTTCCACTGTTACCTAACTAACCTCCATCAGTCCGGTCCGTTTTCTAACCGGCAGAAATTAAATCTTACATTTACTGCGGTCTACTCAGTTCTCCGGCGACACAAGCCGAGATGAGTTTTACATTAAGTTGGGAAATGAGATGCGGAGCGGAATCATGGTGGCGGGCTCCGGGAGCGTTGTCACCTCGGAACAGAGCCCAGAAACAGGCATCGAACGGCGGGGCTGAGGCAGAGGAGGCCTCGGGGGTATCTGATGGAGACAAAGTGACTATTGTTTTTACCGAACACCGTCCGCCTGCGCAAATTCCGTTGATTAACGGACTAATCGGAGCTGGGCCTGGGCCGTGTTAAATATAAACCTGGCAATAATTTTGTGATGGCGAAATAACACACTAGCCTCTCGCCCGGCCATCAAATGTAAATAAAATATCGAAATCTGCAAAGGCAAACATAAACATTGCTGGAAAGCTTCTGCAGGTCTGGCAGCATCCGTGGAGGGCAATCAGAGCTAACATTTAGGGTCGAGTGACCATTCCTCTGGAAAATGGAAAACTCGAGATTTGGAGCCATGTGGAGGTGCCGGTGTTGGACGGGGTCAGAAGTCACACGACACCAGGTTAAAGTCCAACAGGTTTACTTGAAGTCACAAGCTTTCGGAGCTGCTCTGAAAACTTGTGATTTCAAATAAACCTGTTGGACCATAAATAAGTGTGGCGCTGGGAAAAACACAACCGGTCAGGCAGCATCCGAGGAACAGGAGAGTCGACGTTTTGAGCATAAGCTGTACATCAGGGGTGCACTTTCCAGCACGTACTTCTTGACTCCGATCTCCAGCACCTGCAGTCCTCACTTTCTCCCAGTGGACTATAACCTGGTGTCCTGGGACTTCTGAAGTTAGCTAAAATAATCGGGAAACGACCGGGAAGATGTGAGGCATTGACCCTTTGTTGAAGGTTTTGGAGGGATGAGCATGTACTCGGGATTTCAGGCTCTCAGAATGATCGCTGTTCTGATGAAAAAACACAAATCGTCAACTCAGTAAAATGTTGATTATGTGTAATTTTAGGTAGCAGTTTTTAGGCACTCCTTTACCACTTCCTGCCCTGGGACAATCAAGATAATGGCAATCTGACCCTAGGTCTGAAAATAATTTTGCATTTGACAGAGGAATTTGATTTACTCGCTTTTAAAACGAATGCACGCTGAACTCTTACAGCCGTTTAACTCGGAGCAGAAACTAAACCACAATATGTAATTTGGCAATGAATATACCCACATTTACTTAAAAACATCTCGGTTCTGTGTATTTAGAAACAAACACAAAGAGAGAGGTAGATTTTGGCTTTATCCAATGGTGTAACAGGGGTGAGGGGGTAGGTACCCAAACCCATTCTATTCCTATCGCAGGAAAGACAAAGTGGGCTTCGGACCGACGATCACACGCACGAAGTCACAACCTAGCCCTGACAATGAGAGCGGGACGCTGATGCACAATAATTCAGAGAAACAGAGAGAGGGAAACAGAATGATACCTCGTGTGACAGCGGCAGGGGGAACAAGAGGCCATTTCACGTTCTCAATTCGCTCCAAAAATCAATGGGATGGTGGCTGATGATAACACTTGAATGCGACCAAAATCGAGAATTAAGAGTCTAATGGTGACCACGGTCAGGAGGAAAAAAAACCCACCTGGTTCACTAATGTCTATAAGAGAGGGTAACTGTCACCTTTACCTAGATTAGAGTGGTGCTGGAAAAGCACATCAGGTCAGACAGCACTGAGGAGCAGGAAAGGAATGAAGGCAGGGAGCCCCCAGGGTGGAGAGATAAATAGTAGGGGGTGGGGTGGGACTGAGGAGAAGGTAGCCAAGAATAACAGCTTCAGGGCAGAGGAGATGACCTGGGGTTTGCAGTGAGTGAGAGAGGGAGAGAGACTCACTGAGGTTCTTGTAGAGAGAAGAGAACTTCTTCAAGGTAGGCATCTTTACCTGGTCTGGTCTGCATGTGACTCCAGAGCCGCAGCAGTGGAATTGACTCTTAACGGCCCTCTGGGCAATAAATGCTGGCCTGGTCAGACACCCACATCCCAGGAACGAATAGAAAGAAAATCTGCAAATCCCTCCGAGGCTAACACAGCCTCCCTGAGGGCTGTAGTAGTCTGAATTGCTGGCAGTATTCTGGATGTGGTCTCAACAGCAGATTGCTCCCGCGCTTCCTGTTCCTCGAATTACATAGGCCAGCAGTCCAGAAGCCTTTCTGGTTTATTTTCTGTCCTTGTGGTGACATTTTAACGATTTATGTACAGGGATCCTCGCCCTTAAATCTCTTTACCCATTCTGCATTTTCACTATTTAGAAAAGAACAAAGTCCTTTCTTTCTGTACAAGTGGATAGCAGCACTGTGTCAAACTGGCCAAAAACCGGGGTGTAACATGTTTGCAGTCCGAGCGACAGAGAAACGTGGAGACACCCACAGACACTCCAGAGTTCAAAATCACACAACACCAGGTTACAGTCCAACAGGTTTATTTGGAAGCACTAGCTTTCGGAGCGCTGCTTCATCACCTGATCACCCACTGGCAGTAAGTGGGTGGCTGACTGACGGTTCCTTGCAGCCTTGAGACTCTCTGGTAAGAGCGGCGGCTGGTCAGCCTCAAAGGCAGCTTTTCCTGACCTTGTTCCCTGTCTTCCAGGTGTGTGCCCCCACCTGAAGCGGGAGGAAACCGCACTGTCCGCAGGATCGGAGCCGCTTGCCTTCTGTCCTTGGCCGCCTTGCTGGGCTCGATCTGTCTTGACCTGGACAGCAGCCTGAGGACGTGGAGAGAGACAGAGAATGCGCTCCAGGCTGTGGCTTCCTGCAGAAACCTTCTCCTCCTTCACCTGATCAACCGGCTGCAGGAAGAACGTGCCTTTGTCTGGTGGCATCCAAACAGCTCCTCGGTCACCCACAGCAGCGACTGGATCCAGGGCACCTGCAAAGAACTGGCGCTCGCCATCCGGAAGAGCCACTCGGGCTGTTTGAAGGCAGAATTTCCTTGTCCCCAGTTTGTGAATGGCAGCACAGAGATTGCAAGCTGGCCGCTTGATGAGGATGAGGGGGACAATCTCATCTCGTCCATTATCTCCAACCTACTGAGGGCCCTCGAGGGCCCAGAAAGAGACCTGAGCCTGGCCAGGTCTAACCAGGACTGGGCAGATGTGCTGTCTCTCAGGATGGTACTTAGATCCAAGGAAGAGATGTTCATGTGGTACAGGTCACAGCTCGCAGCCTCCTCACAGCGTGCTGGACCAGGGGATCCTCCGACAACATGGCACCAAATCTCAACCAGGCTGAACCATGCTCTGTTCATGTCAGAAAACCTGCAGGGCTGCTGCAGAAAGAACATGAATCTCTCGCTCCACTTTACTGACTGTGAAGGAGTCTGTCAGTTCATACCTTCCACTGACCTGGTGTCTCAAACGTCCCAGAGGGATGTGATACTTCACCACATCAGCTTTATCCAGGATTGTCTACTTCACATCAGCACAGACTCGATGCGAGAGAAATCCAGAGACATTCTGTCTGCCGTGAGCTTCCGGATCACCTTGTTGAGCACCGCCTGCCTCATTTACCCGATAGTGTTGCTCTCCTTCAAACAGATGACCGAATGGATCCAGAACTATGCCCGGGGCCTGAAGGAGCGCACTGAGGAGCTGAAGCTGCAGAGGCGCCTGGCCGAGGACCTCCTGCATCAGATGTTACCCAAGTCGGTGGCGAAACAGCTGAGGAGGCGCGAACATGTCGAAGCGGAGAGTTATGAACAGGTAGCTTTCTTGAGGTCCCACCCCAGAGAGAGTTTCTCCAGTACTTTCCGCTTTTATTTAACCTTACTCCGTGGCTCGGTGCCATCGCTCTGAATAGTCAGTCCAGCAATCTCTAGATATGTTCCAAGGAACCTGTTTTTACAAACGTCTGGCGCCAAGGGGGTACTTGAACCCGGATCTCTTGGCTCAGAGGTAGGGACACCATCACTGGGCCACAAGACCACAGCCATCCCCACCCCAACGCTGTCTAGACTGTTCTCAATTAAGCTGACCAATCAGGAGCTCTCTCCTGAAGTTAGGGATTTGCAGTCTTACTTTGCAATAACACGTTGCGTCAAACGGGTTGGATCCGAAAGTGAGGTGGTTTCAATGTGAACTTCATACAGGTCATGGCTGGCTAGTTCTGACCCGCGCTGTCCACGGGTGGGATGGCCGGAGCAAACCTCCCCCTCCCAGCCCTGGTCTGGGCTACTCCGTGTGGTTATGACACTTCCCTGGGTACGGCGCTGAGCTGCCTCCATGGTTCGGATTTTGGTTTGAATTTGATTCTGTCGTTTCAGAATCCATTCGGGAAACCGTTGGAGTCTGTTTGCCTCAGGCTCAGTTCAACATGGTTCCTCCCACCTGTGAAGGCCACTCTCTGTCTAGAAGTGAAGAACCTCAACACATTTAGACCATAGGATGTAGGGGCAAGAGCCCCATCGGGTCTGCTCTGCCATCAATAAGATCGTGTTTAGGGATGAAAACAAAAGTGCAGATGCTGGAATCCAAGGTAGACAGGCAGGAGGCTGGAAGAACACAGCAAGCCAGGCAGCATCAGGAGGGGCAAAGAACTTCTTCAAAATGTGTGCATCCTTTGAAGAGACTTTGTCTTGGTACAAACTTGGTTAGAGACAAAACAGAACTGCAGATGCAGATCCTGAAGAAGGGTTACACCTGAAACGTCCACTTCGCCACCTCCTGATGCTGGTCTATCAATGAGATCATGGCTGACCGATAATCCTCAACTCTACTTCCCTTTTCTATCCCCCAACACTGAATTCCTTTACTGACCAAAATCTGTCTATTCCAGCCTTGAATATACTTAATTGCCCAGCCTCCCCAGTTTTCCGCTATAAAGAATGCCACAGATTCACTAAAAAAATCCTCATCTGTTTTTAAATGGGCAACCTATTACAGTACTCAGAAATTATGCCCTCTGGTCCTGGACTCTTCCACAAGGGGTAATAGCCTCTCCATATCTACCTTATCAAGTCCCATAAGAATCTCCTCTCAGTCTTTTAAATTCCAACCAGTACAAGTCCAACCAACGCAACCTCTCCTCAGAAAATAACTCACCCAGATTCAGAATCTATCAAGTAAACATTACCTGGGCTGCTTCCAGTGCCACTACATATTTTCTTAGATAAGGGGACCAAAACTGTTCACAATATTTCAGGTGAGGTTTGACTACACTGGCACCACCCCCCACCTTTTCCTCCGCTACATTGATGATTATATTGGCGCTACCTCGTGCTCCCACGAGGAGGTTGAACAGTTCATCCACTTTACCAACACCTTCCACCCTGACCTCAAATTTACCTGGACCGTCTCAGACTCCTCCCTCCCCTTCCTAGACCTCTCCATTTCTATCTTGGGCGACTGACTCAACACAGACATTTACTACAAACCGACCGACT
>NC_057743.1:23413527-23422569 GCF_004010195.1 Chiloscyllium plagiosum | reverse complement strand
CGATGCTCTCCACTGCATCTCCTCCACTTCCCACACCTCCGCTCTTGAACCCCACCCCTCCAATTGCCACCAGTACCGAACCCCACTGGTCCTCACCTTCCACCCCACCAACCTCCGGATATATTGTATCATCCTCCGTCATTTCTGCCACCTCCAAACAGACCCTGCCACCCAGGGATATATTTCACTCCCCACTCCATCAGCGTTCTGGTGAGACCACTCCCTCCGCAACTCCCTCGTCAGGTCCGCACTCCCCACAACCCAACCTCCACTCCCGGCACCTTCCCCTGCAACTACAAGAAGTGCAAAACTTGTGCCCACACCTCCCCCCTCACCTCCCTCCAAGGCCCCAATGGATCCTTCCATATTCATCGCAAATTCACCTGCACCTCCACACACATCATTTACTGTATCTGCTGCACCCAATGTGGCCTCCACTACATTGGGGAGACAGGCCGCCTACTTGTGGAACGTTTCAGGGAACACCTCTGGGACACCCGCACCAACCAACCCAACCGCCCCATGGCTGAACACTTTAACTCCCTCTCCCACTCCGCCAAGGACATGCACATGACGCTTGGAGGAAGAGCACCTCATATTCCACTTAGGAACCCTCCAACCACACGGGATGAATGTAGATTTCTCCAGCTTCCTCATTTCCCCTCCCCCCACCTTATCTCAGTCCCAACCCCCAGATTCAGCACCACCCTCTTGATCTGCAATCTTCTTCTCAATCTCTTCGCCCCCACCCCTTCTCCGGCCTATCACCCTCACCCTCACCTCCTTCCACCTATCGTATTCCCAGCGCACCTCCCTCAAATTCCCTCCCCCCTACATTTTATCTCAGCCCGCTTGGCACACCAGCTTCATTCCTGAAGAAGGGCTTATGCCCGAAACGTCGATTCTCCTGCTCCTTGGATGCTGCCTGGCCTGCTGTGTTTTTCCAGCACCACATTTTTCAACTCTGGTCTCCAGCATCTGCAGTCCTCACTTTCTCCGAGGTTTGACTAGTGTTTTGTATAGTTTTAGCAAGGCATTCCCATTTTTGTACTACACTCCTTCTTAATTTGGATGCTAGCTTTTTATGATTCATGCACAAAGACCTTCACATTCCTCTGTGTTGCAACTTTGAGGATTTTCTTCATTTAAATAATATTCAGCTCTTCCATTCTTCCTGCCAAAGTACATAACCTCACATTTTCCCACATTGCATTCCAACTGCCAAGTTTTTGCCTACTCATTTAACTTATCTATAATCATCTTAGCTTTTTTATGCCATTCTCACTTCTTGCTTTCCCACTTATTCCTTTCTGTAGCCCAATTGCGATTCAGGATGATACTTCCATGTTGCCTGCTGACGCTGGGGATTATGTTTAGGGTTGAGATGTCAGCCGTAGTGTCTCTGCCTAATCTCCTGAGCTCAGACACAAACACTCACTGTGTTACTGCTCCAGTGATTAAGGAGCCCAGGAATGTTTGACAATTAAACAGCATAAACTTCACATTGGGATTTTCAGAAAGGTGAGAATACACAAAATAGAGGGCACACTGGCAGCCAAAACCTCAGTTAAAGTTTTGGGATCAAGAATGTTTTTAATTGTTGGACGTATAAAGGGGATTGGGAAGCAGCCGCCTGAGCTGAAATTGACTGAGGTCATACTGCTTTTTGTATAAAAGTTATTTACACATCTTAATGAGATTCCCCCCATGTTCAAATTTGCCAATTTAGCAGTAAAATAAGCTCCATCTCCTGATGTCGAAGATGTTGAAAAATTGGCCATGGTGATCTCTGCCATTGTTGACTGCAACCCTGCCTTCACTGGTCAATATACATGTTAGTATTCATACAGCTCCACAAGCAATATAATTAGCCTTAATCAGAAAATTTGTATATATAGTCCAAGTTGGTTGTTCACCTTTCCAGCTCACCCTGTTTCTAAGCAGTAGTTGCATGAGTGATGTTCACCATTAACTGAATGCTGGCATCAAGCCAAAGAGATGTTCACATAATATACAAATGAGTAATGTAGTATATACACTTCAGTTCTGGTGCAATGCTTGGTATGTAAGCCGTCAGTCCCAAAGCTGCTGGATCATATCAAACAGCATATCCCTTTGGTTGTTCACAACAAGCAAAGTTCTAATTGCACACAACTAGCCCATGCTTGCAAAACTCACAAAACAGTGTTCAATATTAGATGTGACTCCACGACTGGGCAAACCCTAGTGTGTGAAGAATTACACCAACAACAAATATATGACATTGTCAGTCTGGCTTGCAATGTGGTGCACTTGCATATAGTGGAAGCTACAAATATTAATAATTTCACCTTCTTATCAGGTGAAAATAACATGCCTGTTTCAACTCAACAAATTAGAGGGAGGCAGTGACATTGTAGTAATATCACTTCGCTAGTAATTCAAAGATCCAGGTTAATATTCTGGGGAAGGTCTAATGAAGGGTCATTCTACTGGTAGTGTTGCGTCTGTTTTGTCTCTCCGCAGGTGCTGTCAGACTGAATTTCTTCAGCACTTCCTATTTTTATTTAATATTCTGGTGATATGGATTCAAATTCCAGCATGGCAACAGTGAAATTTGAATTTAATGAAATCTGAAATTTAAAGGTAGTCTAATGGCATCTGTGGAATCATTGTCAAAAAATACCATGTGGTTCACCAATGGGAAGCAAATCTGCTTTGTCTGGTCTTCATGTGACTGTGGATCCACAGTGTGGTTGACATGTAACAGTCCTCTGAAACGGCCCAGTTAGCAGTTCAAGGGCAATTAAGGATGGGCAGAAAATGCCAACAATGCCTGCTTTCCATTAAATAATATATAAAAGAAAGTGACAGCCATTCTCCGGTTCATTTAATCAGAATCAATCTGCCTGGTTTAATTTTTTTTTAAAGCAGTTATCTATCAGTCATCATTAACTAATGCATTCCTCATTCAGAATCCACTTGTCAACAATTAAGCACTGTCTTCTCTGACACAACAAATGTTATTTTCCCTTTCCTTTGGCATTTTTTTGCAGATTATTCTGATGAGTGAAGATGACTTCAACAAAATTAGCATTTTTACAGCAATTGTAAACCAAGAACGTCATGACGAGCCTTTATAAAACACTGGTTTGGCCTCCATAAGACTATGTATCCAGTTTGGGGCTTTACATCTTAGGAAGAATATGACGACATTAGCCATTGAATTACACTGCAGTATAACTGCTCTTACCATATCATTTTAAACTTTTTGGCAATTGGCTAAACCAACAGTAGGAGAATTATGTAGAACTCGAATTTGATCCGACTGTCTGAATCCTTTGTAGGGGACATTTCAGGAACTTTGACGCATGCTATGGTTGTGTTTCAAGTCGAGTTATGCTTTCATTTCCGTATCCTTCTGAAGAGGTTTCCAGTGAGTGCAGCATTTAATTCAGTGTTGATAATATCGAGGCAATACCACCATACGCAGTTCCACCCAAAAACCTTGTGCCTTTGCAACAAAGTACGCCTAAACGTTTCTGACTTATAGTGCATGATTTTCTAAAATACTTTGTAATTTAAAAAAAAATAATTAAATCGCTATTAGAAAATTCCTACCGGACATTGCAGAATAAAACATGATACGTTGGGACAAGTACCAGTTCTCGAATACAGTCTGTAACAAAGCTCAGTTTTAAAGAGAGCAGGAATTGTGCAGAGCGAGCTTCAAAAGATATTTCGAGTTGCAGGCCCAAAACACTTTTTCAAGGCAGCAAAATGACTGTCGGGTTTGGCCAGCCGGACGGGTTTATTTGCATCTGAAAGCTGCCCAAGGGCATCATTGTTTGCAAATAATTACACATAATTAGTCAATTACCTATCTTTGGTTCTTAAGGAAAATGTAGAGAATGGGGATGATAAATAAGCAGCTATCCGGATGCAGTGCAAAAACAAATTGATTGCCCAGTTTCCTACGTTGGGAATACACGATATCTGCGGTGGTTGGAAGGAGTTCTGGGAGACTCAACAGGCTTGCACTTTCTGTTTACACGCAGCTGCCAGCAATATCTGCACCTCATTGTATTTCAGGTACAGCGCGAAAAATATCCTGCTCACCCCCCCAATTCCTTAACAATATGAAAGGCGCTGTGTTCCAGCTCAACTGGTGACATCTAAGTGCAAATCCTTAAACCTCAATTTCTATCCATTTGTACCTCGTGGTGTCAGATCTAAACTGCATCACGGACGAGGTAACACTGGGAGTCCAGTCGGAACTCAATGCAACCCCGAGAGGTTCCACTTGGGCCTCATTGCACTGCAATAATGAAGCCGTTCTTTTCAGCTTATTGCAAGTGATGTCAGGTACAGTGATGGAAATTCGGAACCTTAGTTTTAACACTCAGAGGAAGAACACAGGTTCTGAAGCGACAGATTGGTCTCGAAACGTTAACTCTTTCTCTCTCCACAGATGCTGCCAGTCCTGCCGAGTTCCTGCAGCATTCCCAGTGTAGCAGTATTTCGCGTTTATTTGAGTGCTATATAGTAAAACGTTCTAAATCTCGTGTTAAGCGAAAGTCAGTGTTGTGTGCAATTCTAAGCGCGTAACTTCCAGAAAGGGTATTAAAACCTTGAGAGGGGCTGGGGAATGCTGAGATTTACCGGAGTGGTACCGCGGATGAAGGGATCTCAGACAGAGGAAAATTGGAACAGCAAGTATGGTTTTCCTTAGAACAGAGGCTGTTGGGGAATTTGAAAGAGATGTTCAAAAGTATGAAGGATATCGAGAATATCCAGAGATACTCATACACATGGAAGGTGCATGGACGAGAGGTGGTTAAGCGAACTGGCGAAAAAGGTAATGGAGTTTGAACATCGTGAATAGTTACGATTTGAAGTGGCTCTGTCAAAGAGCCAATAAAGGCACAATGAACCGAATGACCACTATCTTTACATAGACTCTATGATATTGACCTTGAAAGGAACTGTTGGGTTACTGATCTGGGAAAGTTTATGCATTCGGTTTAAAATCTCTGGATTACACGTCAGAATGCTTATATCATCAAGTTACTGAATCAAAAGATTAAATCAAAAGAAACCCAGCTGTAGGGTACATTAATACACCGTCCAATGGTAGCTGCTATTGTAGGCCTGCAGAAAACTGCAGCCTCCTACTTCTCACTGTGAATGTGTTATCAATGTTCAGGCCAAATTCAGGACCATTGTTTCGCGAAGTGTATGCGACTTTGAACTGGAGGAACAATACAAGCTTCTTAATTTAGCGTCTGTACACGTTTACATTTTGTTGGCAGGTGACAATTTATTTCTCGGACATTGTAGGATTCACCACCATCGCTGCCTCGTGTACGCCTCTGCAGGTGGTGGAGATGTTGAACAATTTGTACATGTGTTTTGATACCAGGATTGAATCCTACGACGTATACAAGGTACGAATTCAATAAGTGCCAGTAACGAATAACAGAATCACTAACGTTAAAACAGTTCAGACAATGATTTCTGGTCAGACCAGAGATTGCTTGGTGTTGTACCAGAGATTGCTTGGTCTCTCATAAGCGTCCATGAGGCACAAGCTCAGTGCATGGGGCCGACTAACTAACCTGTGCCTAATGTTAACCGAAGTCCTGCATCTTCACATAATAGGGATAGGGGCCTAATCTGATATTAGATACATTATATCCAGTTTTTCTTTCTAACCCCAACTCTCAATGTCCGATAGATATGATGAAAAATTTTAAGGGAATGAAAATATATCTGAACGCAGGCTTTGTAACAACTAATTCAGGTTATTATATTTTAAAAATGACAAACTGAGTTCACCTTTCTGTGTAGGTGAGGATCTATCAGATAAGCAGCTCTTTTCGTTATCCGAATATCCTGGGAGGGTGAAACCTCACAACCCTTGGATAAGCATTTGACTGTCATACATTCAAGGTTGGGGGCCAAGGACATGAAACTTGAAAGGGTGTAGGAAGTAATGGTTAGCAGTGCTGCTCACAGTGCCTGGACATGGGTTTGACATGGGTTTGATTCCAGCCTTGCACAACTGTCTATGAAGTTTGCATGTTCTCCCCGTGTCTGTGTGGGTTTCCTCTGGGTGCTCTGGTTTCCTCCCACAGTCCAAAGATGTGCAGGTTAGGTGAATTGGCCATACAAAAGAAATCTCCACAGTTTCCTGGGTTGTGCAAGATAGATGCATCAGCCAGAGAAAAAATGGGAAGACAAGGATAGAGTATGGATTTGGGTGGGGATATGTTTTGGAGCGGAAAGTGAGGTCTGCAGATGCTGGAGATCAGAGCTGGAAATGTGTTGCTGGAAAAGCGCAGCAGGTCAGGCAGCATCCAGGGAACAGGAGAATCGACGTTTCGGGCATAAGCCCTTCTTCAGGAATGGGGAAAGTTTGTCCAGCAGGCTAAGATAAAAGGTAGGGAGGAGGGACTTGGGGGAGGGGCGTCGGAAATGTGATAGGTGGAAAGAGGTCAAGGTGAGGGTGATAGGTCAGACTGGGGTGGGGGCGGAGAGGTCGGGAAGAAGATCTCAGGTTAGGAAGGCGGTGCTGAATTTGATGGATTTGACTGAGACAGGGTGGGGGGAGGGGAAATGAGGAAACTGGTGAAATCCGAGTTCATCCCTTGTGGTTGGAGGGTTCCTAGCCGGAAGATGAGGCGTTCTTCCTCCAACCGTCGTTTTGTTGTGGTCTGACGATGGAGGAGTCCAAAGACCTGCATATCCTTGGTGGAGTGGGAGGGGGAATTGAAATGTTGAGCTACAGGGTGGTTGGGTTGGTTGGTCCGGGTGTCCCAGAGGTGTTCTCTGAAACATGTTTTGGAGGGTTGGTGCAGACAGAATGGACCAAATGGCCTCTTTTGAACTGTATGATTCCATGTGATACTTGGGTGGTTGTATGACAAGCTGAAGCTCCTCGATGCTGCCTGAATTGCTGTGCTCTTCCAGCACCATTGATCCAGAATCTGGTTTCCAGCATCTGCAGTCATTGTTTTTACCTTGACAATCTTTGTTGTAATTCCTCATGTTAGTCACATGACCATAGACTAAAATGGTCAAATATATTTTTGGGTCAGTACAGACCAGGCCTTTAGTCAGGGCCAGCAGCATCACTGAAATTTACAGTACAGGAGGAGACCATTTAGCTCATTGTGACTGTGCTGGTCCTTTGAAGGAGCAATTCACATGGTTCTACACCTTCATTGCTATTCAAATTCTTCATTTTCAAACTACAATTCAACTCAATTCCTGCTTGAAACCTGCCTCCACTACATTCTTAGCAATGCATTCACTACCTAACCATAGGCTGGGTGAAAGGTTCCTCAGGTCACTTACTGCCTCTTTTGACAATTGTAGAGTCGTAGAGATGTACAGAACAGAAACAGACCCTTTGGTCCAACTTGTCCATGCTGACCAGTTATCCCAAACTAATCTAGTCCCATTTGCCAGTACTTGGTCTCTAAACCCTTCTTATTTATATACCCTTCCAGATGCCTTTTAAATATTGCAATTCTACCAGTCTCCACCACTTCCTTTGGCAGTTCATTCCATGCAAGTACCACCCTCTGCGAGGAAAGAGTTGCCCCTTCGATCCCTTTTATATCTTTCACCTCTCACCCTGAACCTATGCCCTCTAGTTCAGGACTCCCTGACCCCAGGGAAAATACCTTGTCTATTTATCCTATCCATGTCCCTCATGATTTCATAAACCTCTATAAGGTCACCCCTCAGCCTCCAGCACTCCAGGGAAAACAGCCCCAACCTATTTAGCCTCTCCCTATATTTTCCAACCCTGGCAACATTCTTGTAAATCTTTTCTGAATCCTTTCAAGTTTCACAACATCCTTCCAATAGGAAGGAGACCAGAATTGTATGCAATATTCCAACAGAGGCCTAACCAATGTCCTGTACAGCTGCAACATGACCTCCCAACTCAGGTACCCAATGCTCTGACCAATAAAGGAAAGCATACCAACTGCCTTCTTTACTGGTCTATGTACCTGCAACTCTACTTTCAAGGAACTATGAACCTGCACTCCAAGGTCTCTTTGTTCAGCAACACTCCCTAGGATCTTACCATTAAGTGTATAAGTCCTGCTAAGATTTGCTTTTCCAAAATGCAGCACCTCATATTTATCTGAATTAAACTCCATCTGCCACTCATCAGCCCATTGTCCCATCTGATCAAGATCCAGTTTTAATCTGATGTATCCTTCTTTGCTGTCCACTAGACCTCCACCTGCAAACCTACTAACTATACCTCCTACGCTCACATCCAAATCATTTATATAAATGATGAAAAGTAGTGGACCCAGCACCAATCCTTGTGACACACCACTGGTCACAGGCCTCCAGTTTGAAAAGCAGCTCTCCACCACCACCCTCTGTCTTCTACCTTTGAGCCAATTCTGTATCTAAATGGCTAGTTCTCCCTCTATTCCATGAGATCTAAGCCTGCTAATCTGTCTCCCGTGGGGAACCTAGTTGAATGCCTTACTGAAGTCCATATCGATTACATCTACTGCTCTGCCCTCACCAATCCTCTTTGTTACTTCTTCAAAAAACTCAATCAAGTTTGTGAGACATAATTTTCTCTGCATAAAGCCATGTTGACTATCCTGAATCAGTCCTTGTCTTTCCAAATACATGTACATCCTGTCTGTCAGGATTCCCTCCAACAACTTGTCCACTACCGATGTCAGGCTCACTGGTCTATAGTTTCCTGACTTTTCCTTACCATTTCTCTTAAATAATGGCACCACGTTAACCAACTTTCAGTCTTCCAGCACCTCACCAGTGACTATCGATGATACAAATATCTCAGCTAGGGGAGAAAGTGAGGTCTGCAGATGCTGGAGATCAGAGGTGAAAATGTGTTGCTGGAAAAGCGCAGCAGGTCAGGCAGCATCCAAGGAGCAGGAGAATCGACATTTCGGGCATGAGCCCTTCTTCAGGAATGAGGAAAGTGTGTCCAGCAGGCTAAGATAAAAGGTAGGGAGGAGGGACTTGGGGGAGGGGCGTTGGAAATGCGATAGGTGG
>NC_057743.1:23409969-23413497 GCF_004010195.1 Chiloscyllium plagiosum | reverse complement strand
CTGCTGGACACACTTTCCTCATTCCTGAAGAAGGGCTCATGCCCGAAACGTCAATTCTCCTGCTCCTTGGATGCTGCCTGACCTGCTGCGCTTTTCCAGCAACACTTTATCTCAGCTAGGGGCCCAGCAATCATTTCTCTAGCTTCTGGTGATTTATCCACTTTCATGCATTTCAAGACATCCAGCACTGCCTCCTCAAATATAGACATTTTCTTAAATCTGATCCTTTCACCAGTGGGACAATTTTCTCCCTCTCTACTCTATCCAGATGTTTCTCCTCTACTGGAAGTTTTTTTTTAACTATTGGCATTATTTCATTACTTTCCTAGCCAACAAACTACCTTTCATTTTCTGTACATTACAGTTCCAAAACTATTATGCATTTCTTGACTTGCAATGTCCTTTTCATCCACTATTCTGTGAATGTTAACCTATATTGGTTTCCAGACCAGCTCTGCTCAAATTTAAAAATTCTCTCTTGTGTTCAAATCCTTCCTTGCCTTTGTTCCTCCCAATTTCTGTGAACTACTGCAGCCCCATAACCCAGCACCTACAGCTCCCTAAGGCATAATGTTCTGACGTTTTCTCCCTAAACCTTGTTGCATCTTTCACTTCTTAAACCCTCCCTACAATTGGCCTCTTTGGGAAAGCTATTAGTCACATGTCCAAATATCTACTTAATGTCAACAGTGTCAAAATTACTCCTCATGGCATTATTCCTCTGAAATGTCAAGTGAGCTTTATTAATTTAAATTCTTGTTGGGCGAATCTTAAAATAATCAACAATAGACTATTTGAAAAATTCACAAGTGGCCTTTAAACAAAAAAAAACAATTTCAATAGATTCACTTCCTTTGAACATGAACTGCTGTTTATAATATTCTGTTGACAAGATCTGCCTTTGCTCCCTTCTCATTGCTGTGTAATCAAGGAACAGTATGAGGTCAGATTGGTGTATTGTCTTTTTCCAGTTACAATCACTCCACCTTTGGTGGCCTTGTCTTCAATTGCCTAGGCTTTAGTATTCACTTCCTATGTCTCACTGACTCTCTGCTTTCATCATTTTAGACACTCGTTAAACAAATTTCTCTGATCAAGATTTTGATCATCTAACTGAATCTTACATGGTTCAGTGTCATGGTTTGTTTTATACTGCTATTGTGAAAAGCCCTGGAATCTTTCTTTGTTAAAGATGCTATGTAAATATAAATTGATGTTCAATATGAATTTGAGTTGCATTCAGAAAACCATTCCTTTTTGGTTCCAACCTCTGTCTATTAGTCATAAACCTCAGAACGTCCTTATGAAATAACATTAAGGTCATCTTCTTTCTGTATCAATATCCACAAACGTCTCTAAATGCAGAAGCATATTGATGCTCTCTAATAAAGCCTGTCAGCAATGTATACCACGTATCATCTTATTTCTATTTCCTTATTTCTTGCTTAAGTGCTACAGCTTTAATCTATTTCCATGGAAGTATTTTATATCTTTGCCAAAGTCACTTTTGGACTTAATATTTTCAATGGTCTCATGGTTATCCTCCTATCCTCTGTAAACATCTTCTAATCTAGAACTTTTCTGTCATGTCCTATTCTACATAATGCCTGCTTTCACAATGTAAAATAGCTATGGTCCTCCAATTTACAAATTTGTATCCTTTCTAGTCCACAAATTCTATGGCCTTGTCCCTCCTACTCTGTATAGATATTTTTAATCGATCTGTTCAGATGTGTTACAACACCCCACTGGGTCAGGTGGAACTTGAACGTAGGCTTTTTATGACGTTCAAAGATGTGTTACAACAGCATCTCTCTTGATCTCTACACCCACCTGTCATACAGTACTGCTCCCAAAAATCTCTTCCTCTGAAGCTGGCTTCATATTCATAAATCATCCCTTCTCTTCATCATTAGGTAGCCGCACTTCAAGCTATCTGAAAGATAAACCTTCAGTTTCACTCCCAAACTTACATGCTTCTCCATTTCTATCTTAAAAAAAAACAATTAAAATCCAACTATTTCACCAAACCTTTGATCACCTTTCCTAATATTGCCTCTTTTGGTTATGTGTCCATTTTTTGATTAAACCTCAGTGCAAGTTACTTCCTGTGTTTAAAAGAAGGAAAATAAAAAGACTCTTAATTGAGTCATTCCAAATTATCTAAGGTGATCTATAACAGCGAATGGAGTACCTTATGAAGTCTAGTGTGATTCCAATTATACTGATGAAGTCCGATTCAGAATGATACCTTGTTTGACAGAACGGTTTTGTTGCTGTTGGTTATCATGGTGGTTAGCCACTGAGGCTCCAAATCTTCTTTAACAACAAAACATAAAACAGAAGAGGATGAAAATATCCGAACAAACAATCAGGACCTTCTCGGTCAAAATCTCGGAGCTCCCTTCTAAATACCACCGCAGGACCAAAACATTTCAAGAAAGCAGCTCATCACCATCTTCAGGGAAATTAGGAATAGCAACAAATGCTGATCTAGCCAACAATACCCACATCCCATAAATGAGTTGGAAAAATATTAATAGAAACAGCAAAACAACCTGTTCCCCAACACTATCCTTTTAACAGCTAGCTACTCAATCCAAAGAAATGTCTCTCCTATCTCAACCCTTAAGTTTTTGCTTAACTGACTCCTCTTAGTTTATTCTCCTTGGATTGCAGAGACAGTTTTATGACTTTTCTGTGTCTGCTATCATGAAACTTTCATAATCCTATTCAGTTCTAAGAACTTGAAGAGATATCTAGCCTCAGCTAGGTTGACTAGTTCCCCAAACTAAAGACTCAATTCTTCTGCTAGAAGAAACTGTTATCCCTTCTGAACTTAACTCAAAGCTAATCCTGATGGCTTTCTGATCTGGTGTAAACTCAGCAGTATGAATATTCCAACAATTAACACTAAAAGAGGACTGCCAAGCAGTTTACTGCAGTTACACACTTTATTGGAACTAATGCACTTAGGTCACTGTTTAAAAACATTACTGATCTGCTAAAAAATACTTTTGCAAAACTGACTCACATCCATCTGCCTCTTTTTAAATTCTAAATCCCAAATTATATTTGATAGATTGTAACTTTAATAGCTTCAGTTTATTGCAATATGGCTTCTGGAGGGTAACATTCTATAGCAATTATATACTATTCACCCTTCATCACATTAGTCACTTCTAACTTACATGTAGCAAACATGTACAAAAGAATTGTGTTTTAGTGGTGTTGGTTGAAGTCACAGAGGTGAAAATATGTTGCTGGAAAAGCGCAGCAGGTCAGGCAGCATCCAGGGAATAGGAGAATTGACGTTTCGGGCATAAGCCCTTCTTCAGGAATGAGGAAAGTTTGTCCAGCAGGCTAAGATAAAAGGTAGGGAGGAGGGACTTGGGGGAGGGGCGTCGGAAATGTGATAGGTGGAAAGAGGTCAAGGTGAGGGTGATAGGTCAGACGGGAGTGGGGGCGGAGAGGTCGGGAAGAAGATTGCAGGTTAGGAAGGCGGTGCTGAGTTCGATGGATTTGACT
>NC_057743.1:23377977-23407042 GCF_004010195.1 Chiloscyllium plagiosum | reverse complement strand
GAGAGGTGGGGAAGAAGATTGCAGGTTAGGAAGGCGGTGCTGAGTTCGATGGATTTGACTGAGACAAGGTATTTCCCCTCCCCCCACCTTGTCTCAGTCAAATCCATCGAACTCAGCACCGCCTTCCTAACCTGCAATCTTCTTCCCGACCTCTCCGCCCCCACTCCCGTCTGACCTATCACCCTCACCTTGACCTCTTTCCACCTATCACATTTCCGACGCCCCTCCCCCAAGTCCCTCCTCCGTACCTTTTATCTTAGCCTGCTGGACAAACTTTCCTCATTCCTGAAGAAGGGCTTATGCCCGAAACGTCAATTCTCCTGTTCCCTGGATGCTGCCTGACCTGCTGCGCTTTTCCAGCAACACATTTTCACCTCTGATCTCCAGCATCTGCAGTCCTCACTTTCTCCTTGAAGTCACAGAGGAACCTATTGTTGCTCTTCTTTGAAATAATGATATGGGATTATTAGCATATATTTGAGATGCTACCAATGGCCACAATTTAATGTCTCCCATGAAAAATTGCTGCTTTGACAATTCAGAACAGTCTAATTACAACATGAGATCTGTCAGTCTGCTCCATGTGTCATGTCTTTGGTGTGGGACTTATCATCATCACTTTGTGTCTCAGATAAGATTGTTACCATCAAGAAGTCTCTGACATCTTTAATGTAATGTTATGTAAAATCAAGTTGTTGTGGTATCTGATTGTATGTATTTCCTAAACTGCCCTGGTATTCCTATTAGTATTGCCACAAATACTGTTTTCCAGTGTCATGCTAAAAAGTCAATTTATTTTACAATCTAACCTGTTTTTACTTTGTTTTCTTCCTGATCAAGGTGGAGACCATTGGAGATGCATATATGGTGGTGAGTGGCCTCCCTGAACGGAAAGGAACTAATCATGCTGATGAAATTGCAAAGATGTCCCTGGATTTAGTAGCAGCTGTAAGACAAGTGCCAATTCCTCACATGCCAACAGAAAGACTGCAACTGCGGGTTGGCATTCACACAGGTTGGAAAATCTGACAAGTAATCCCCGAAGATGTCTTTTTTCAGACAATTCCCCTCCTAATACCTTAAAAGTCAAATCTTTGACTCTATCTTGTTGTTTCCTTCAGATTGTGTCTTTGGGTCTATTCCTATTATTCGTTGTAGATTGTGGCTTTATTTAATAATTTTGATAGATTGTAACTTTTCAGTTCATTGTGGTATGGGTTCTGGAGGGTATCATTTGATAGCAAATATTACCTTTCAGTTTGAGTATAACTGCCATCAACCATGGTAAACGTACCTCAAAGCCTTAGATCAAATTTGATATATTATAAATACAACAATTTTTCTGTAAGGAGAGTTACTTATCTCTCCAAATATGTTGCCTATTTTTTTCAAAGAAATTTAGTGCATGTTCCATGCCACTGAGATTGCAGGAGCCAATTTGATTTTTACTTGTGACTGTTGTCTTGTGACAGTTGCAGGGGGCCAGTTGAATATAGATCTTTACCCGGCAGCTAGAGGATGGGGTACAACCAGGAATTTTTATTAAATATATAACTCTCCTTGTTGCTCTGTCCGTTGCTCATTGGCCTGTTTATGGTCCATTTTTTCACTACTTCTTTCCTCTCCATTCTTCTGAATAGGGATTTATATGGGGAGAAATAATGGCACCAACTCATCCCAATTCTCCAAGACTGACAAGGAATCTTCAGGAATTTGTAGATTAATCTCCAAAACAGTGCCATGAGCAAACCATGAGAAAAATCGTCGCATTAATTTTTTCCCATTTTTTCTTTCTGAACTTGTAATTATTACTTTAAAAATGTTGCTAGTGCAAGAAGAAAAGGATGTTTAACGAACAAAAAAAAATCTCCAATTGGGTAATTATGTCTTTTCACTTTCCATTGGTTGGAAATTGGTTGGTGAGAGTTAGAGACAGGAGGGGTCTTGTGATGTAAGCTCCAATAATAAGTTTGACCAGAATTGAAAATTCTAGGTGAGAAACTGGCTACATTTGAAAGAAAGTGAAGATTTCAGCTACAGATCGGCTGAGGTGAAGCAGAGGTGGATGATGGATGTGAAGATAAGTGGTGTTTCTAATCGTGAGGACATGAAATGACAACCGACACAGCCCCAAATGAAATTTTTTAACAATGCATTTCAACCTGAAACAATGGCTTGGAAAGGGATGGGTGGGGTGTGTTTCGGGAAAGAGGTATGGAGGGAGCTATTTCTCAGGAGGTTTTGCTGAGGGCAGAAGCATTGTTTTGGGTCTTTGCAATATTTGTTTGGAGGAAATTGCAGATCATTTGGGATAAGATGTCAGGATGCTGGCTGATAATAGAAGCAGTGAGGTTTTGGTAGTTGTGGAGGTCATCTTGATTGTCATTGATGTACATGTAAAGGTTAACCCCATCCAAACAGGACATATTGCTCACTGGCAGACTATGGCTGAGGAAGAGAAGTGATAAATAGGTGGGAGGTCACAGTGGGATAATGGGGGAGATGCCATTGTTGGAGATGGTTCAGCTCCTGATAAACATGGAACTAAGTGAAGGTTGTCCCATTGAGTTGGAAAATGTGACAACAAGAAGACAGTAGCAGTCAAGGATTGAGTAATCTACATAGGATTTTTAATATAATTAGGATTAACTATGACCATCAGAATACAAGATATAATCGGTTAGTTATATATCTACTTCTGCAATCTGGACTCTATCAGATTAAGCTCCAGAGTGAGTACAGCCTCACTGATAGAATCCTTGCTAATTTTTCATTAGTTTTATTTTATTATTTTACCAATTTTGGTTTGGAGCTTTGAACTGAGAACTGTAAGCTAAAGATAACTTTTGAACTGTGAGAATCAACTTGTGTTTAAAATTTTAAAAAAAGGGACAAATAAATTATGATCTACTTTTGAGACCAGGTGTCTTGAAGTTAACTGAAGGTTGGTTCTTGACAAAAAGATTCTACAGCAGGGAAACCATGTTTAAACAGATAGCAAAAGTTGGCCATTAACAAGGTCAGTGTGTAGGAATTGGTTGCAGAAAGTCTGGGAGAGACCTTATGTTCAAGCAGGTGGTAGGTGTTGAATGGTAACTGGGTCCATGTGGGGAGAGGGTCAGTCTAACAGGGACAGGCCAGAGTTTTGAACTGGGTTTTGGACTGTGTTTTTGTGAGGGGTTTGGTTGTTGATACTACAACATGAAGACTTGAAAGCTCCCTACTTAGCCTCCTGTAATCAGCTATTGAAAATTCAGAGAATAAACTAAGTTATAAATGCTACTGACTTCCTCTGAGGGAACTGAAAATGTGGCCCTGATTGACATCTTCAGAAAATAAACCAAGAAACAAATATATGCCTGTGGAACAATGCATAATGATTTAACCACTTAAGTAATCTGGCCAGTTGTGTTATTTTATTTATCTCTTAACTGTGTCTGTCTGTCTTTTGAAATGGGGATATAAACAAAGATTTATAACATAGGCATAAATTAGATGACCGAGGAGTAACAGATGGAATTTAATTTAAATAAATGTGAGCTGCTGCATTTTGGAAAGGCAAATCAGGGCATGACTGATACACTTGATGGTAAGATCCTGGGGAATGTAGCTGAACAAAGAGACCTTGGAGTGCAGGTTCATGGTTCATTGAAAGCAGAATTGTAGGTAGATAGGACAGTGAAGAAAGCATTTGGTATGCTTGCCTTTATTGGTCTACTGAGTATAGGAGTTGGGAGATCATGTTCGGGATATACAGGGCATTGGTTAGGCCACTATTGGAATACAGCATGCAATTCTGGTCACCCTGCTATAGGAAGGATGGTGTGAAACTTGAAAGGGTTCAGAAAAGATTTACAAGGATGTTGCCACGATTGGAATTGGGAGAGGCTGAATAGGCTGGGGTTATTTTCCCTGGTGCATTGGAGGCAGATGTATGGCCTTATGGAGGCAGATGTATGGCCTTATAGAGGTTTATAAAATCATGAGGGGTGCCTGATAGGGTGAACAGACAAGGTCTTTTCCCCGGGATAGGGAAGTCCAAAACTAGAGGACATAGTTTAAAATTAGACGGGAAAGATTTAAAAGAGACCTAAGGGGCAACCTTTTCACACAGAGTGGTGCATGTATGAATGAGCTGCCAGAGGAAGTGGTGGAGACTGGTACAATTACAATATTTAAAAGGCATCTGGATGGGTATATGAATAGGAAGAATTTATAGGAATATGGGCCAAATGCTGGCAAATGGGACTAAATTAATTTAGGATATCTGGTTGCCATGGATGAGTTGGACTGAAGGGTCTGTTTCCTTGCTGTCTACTTCTGTGACTCCATGACCTTGTCTAATTTTGCTCTGCTAAATTTACTGTGTTGTGAATAAATTGCTAAGTCTTTTATTTAAGCTACAAATTGGTGTAAATAATTTATTATTCAGAGTCTGGGATTGGTTATTCAAAAATGTCTGGTAGGAACCATTGGGGTCAATTTTGAAGGCTTTGAAAGTTTTAATTTTACAGTGTTGCAAATACCAATTTGGTTCAGCTGTCTGTCTTTATGTTGTAAAATCTCTATGAACAACTCTGCGTACAACTGAATATTACGAAATAAGTATTCTTTTACCTTTTTAAACATAAGTTCTTTTGAAGTACGTTTAGATATTTCCAGTATGTTTTTGGTATAATGGTCTGCATTACTTTCACTAACAATATAATCATTTGATGAAAGCTTTTTTCTTAAACAGTGTCATTGCAGTTTCAGTAGTTCAGACAGGCTTTAATATTTCAAGGCAGATATATGAAAAGGAAAGAATTGCTTCTTTAGAGGATCTGCCTGGCCCTAGGGTTGCTGAATGAGTAGTATTGATGTTGAGATGTGAGTATCTCTGTGTATTATAGGTCCTTGCGTGGCTGGAGTTGTGGGACATAAGATGCCTCGTTATTGTCTATTTGGAGATACAGTCAATACTGCATCTCGTATGGAGTCCACCAGTCTGCGTAAGTCATCACTATTGTAATAATCTTGTATTACACTGCTCATGGGCTACGTTAAACATAGTATTATCCAAACCAGTCTTATGGCTCCAACCCTATCCAGTTTCCAGGAACAAACAGCTTTACATCTTTTAGTTAGACTCCTTCTTCCATTGATGTGGAGAATAGATGTAAGGAAACCTTCCACAATTCCACTGACCTCCACCCTCTATTACATTTCTCCAAACGCAAGTAAAGCTCTCATTGAGACTAATCTTAATCAGTCTGTTTTTGTCCTATGAACTACAATGGGTAGTTGACATGAGTTTATGATATTTTATCTGATGTAATGTGATGTTTCCTCTACCGCAGCTCAGAAAATTCACATTAGTTCAGCTACATTTGCTGCCTTGGTGCATGATGATGCTTATGAAATTGAACTGCGAGGCGAAACTGAGGTTAAGGTAAAACCTCCTACTCTACTTTAAGTGAAAAGATCTGCACATTTGTTATTATGCTAATTCCAATTGTTCCTTTATTGGTCATATAACTCTGCTGAAACAACAACACATTTCACACACCGACTCTCAAGGACTGAGAAGAAATAACTTAGAATAGCACAGTGTGATTTCACAGTCAGTGTATTTCACACAGGACCCACTGTACACTGAGCACACCAACTCATTATGTACTGACCTGAGTAATTAGTGTGTGAAAGTAAAAAAGATGACAGATTGCACTAGTGAGAGACATCTCATAGCTTTAGTTGGTTTTCATCTGATAATCAGAGAATATATCACACTATGCGTAAGAGGAAGATAAAGTCCTTTCCTCACCTTTATTTTATCTTGGAGCCCAGGGTTGTCCCCCAGTGTTACTAAAATCAAGGACTCTCCCAGATAAAGCTAAACTCCATTCACTTAATCCGTTTTAGCAGCAGTGACCTTGGTCAAGATTGGTTGTTTTTTGCAGTTTCCTTCAATAAATTAGAATCTGCTTCTGTAACAGGGAAAGGGGAAAATGAAAACCTATTGGTTGATTGGGAACAAGAACTACAGTGTACAGAATGACAGCCTGGTCTGTCATTGGAGGCCACGTATCAAGAAGAAAAATGAGAATGGGGACAGTATGTCTTCGGCACAACAGGTAAGAATAGATAATGGTAAATCCAATTGTGGCTGAACTAGTAGAAAAATGGATAATTATATGGAAACATTTCAACATTGAATTTAGCACCTGTAAAAAATATGCAAAAAGCATTTTCATTTGGTTGTTGACATAATTACAATGCAAGCAAACATTAACAGCATTTTTTTTTAAAAAGCTGGAAATGCTTAGCAGGTCAGTAAGCTACTGTGCTGACAAGTTAATGTCTCAGGTGTGGAATCTCCCAATCATACTTTTGAAATGTCAACTTGTCTCTTCTCTCATTACATGTGAACTGACATGCTCAATGGGTCCAACAACTTCTAAGAACTTAGCAGTAGGAACGAGAGTACGCCATATGGCCCATTAAGGCAGCTTCAGCATTCATTAAGATCATAACTGAACTTCAACATTACTCTTAATCTTCTGCCCTAATCCCATATTTGTTGATTCTTTTAGTGATGATAAACAACAATCTCAGTGTCAGATATACTCATCGATGGAGTGAGGGGTTTGGGGTTGGGGAGGTACTGGTTAGCTTGGATAGTTGGTTTATGTTTCAGAGTCACATCGACAGCATGGGTTCAATTCTCACATAAGGGCAAAAGTGAGGACTGCGGATGCTGGAAACCAGAGTTTAGATCAGAGTGGTGCTAGAAAAGCACAGCAGGTCAGGCAGCATCCGAGGAGCAGGAAAATCGACATTTCGGGCAAAAGCCCTTCATCAGGAATAGAGGGGCTATTCCTGATGAAGGGCTTTTGCCCAAAGCGTCGATTTTCCTGCTCCTGGGATGCTGCCTGACCTGCTGTGCTTTTCCAGCACCACTCTGATCTAAACTCAATTCTCACATAAGTTGAGGTTACCATGAAGAATTGTCCATCTCACCTCTCCCCTCACCTGAGGTGTGGTGACCCTCAAGTTAAACCACTGCCAATCACCTTTCTCTCATGAAATGGTCTGGCAAGACTATAGCACTTTATCTTTACGCATTAACTGAACCCCCACCTGTTTGGGGTTGAGAATTCCAAAAATTCACATTACACTGAGTGAAGAAATTTCTCCTCATTTCAATATTTTGTGATAAACTCTAATCCCATGAAACACTAGTTCCACTAGTTCAGCCAGAGAAAACAACTTCACAGCACTTATTCTGTCACGTTTTCTGAACATTTTTACATTTCAATAAGATCACTTCTCACTCCAGAGACCGTAGGCTATTTGATTGATTCAGATTTCTGACATTTGCAGATTTTTGCTGTAACGAATTAAGGGTTTGGCCAGAGCATGGTTACACCAGGAATCCTCCCAAAAGTAAGGCAGACATAAAGGTCTGCTTAGACAAAAGGTTCAATTCCTGTCCTCAGCAGGGAGGAGGAATATTTTCCCGATGAACTGTTACAGATACTGCCTGCAGATGGCAGTGTTAGTCCAGAAAAGAGCTTCTGTTAAGGTGTCAGGCACCAGAACCATGCTTAGATTTCCTGCTATCAGAATTGAGAACTCCCAACCATCTTGAACCTGGCTCAGTTCCACTCCAGGGTCACTATCATATTTGAGCTAAAGCCCTCTGTGTCTGTGATGCAGTCCTTGCAAGTTAATTGCAGAAGCAGAATGTTTATGCACATTTTGTGTCCTCCCTTCAGTCTGTGAGTATTTGCTTGGGCTCCAGCAGACTCAAGTGTCCCATTCTCCCCTTGTATTTATCAAACACTTTTCACAGCCTAGGAGTATTCCAATGTGTTTAATAGTTAATCAAGTGTTGTCACTGTTGTAGCAAATTGTTATACTGTAAACTCCCACAGATTGCATTTTTATAACAACCAGTTTTGTGTTATTCCTTTAAAGGGACGTAGGTGTCACTGGCAAGTCAACATTTGTCGCCCTTTGTAATTACCCCTGTGAACCAGGTGTTGAGCTGCCTTATAGACCAAAGCATACTATAATGTGTAGGTATACTCAGAATGCTATTAGGGAGGGAGTTACATGATTTTGACTCATCTGCAGTGGAGGATGAGCAACATGGTTCCAAGTCAGTACAGTGAGTGAACTGGAGGAGAACTTGCAGATAGTGGTGTTCCCAACATCTGCTGCTCTTGTCCTTTGAGGGGGTAGAGATCATAGGTTTAGAAGGTGCTGTAAAGGAGCCTTGTTGAATTGCTACAGTACATCTTGTAGATGGTACACACTGTTGCCACTGTGCATTGGTGGTGGAGGGAATGAGTGTTGAAGGTGATGGATGAGGTGTGACCATCTCATTTTGGACAGGACACCAGGGATAGCTGATAACTTCTCTGTTTCTCTTCAAAATAGTTCCATGCCAACTTTCACATCTATCTGAGAGGGCAGACTGGGCCTAGGTTTACCATTGCATCTGAAATTTGTTACCTCCAATAATATAGCACTCACTCAATACTGCATTAGAGCATCAATCATGATTTACACATTTAAGTCCTGGACTGTGATTTGAACACAAAACCTTCTGACTCGGAGACAGGAGTACTACCATATAAGCCACAGCTGATAGTACAAGATATGAAGAGTCCAAGGCAATAGATAGACAGAGGGTTTGGGGGACCTGAGGGAGGTTGTTTAAAAACCTGATTACATGGGAAGAAGTGACCCAAGGATTCAAGTCTTTTTGTAGTATGTTGAATACATATTTCTTCAGTATCTACCACATTCATTAAACAAATGGGTAATAATATATTGTGTTAGAAAATATCATCAGATTACTGCTAAGAATATCATGAGTGTCCTGTTTAGATCTTCTCAAAGTATCAATTAGGAAAGAGGTTTTAAGATATCTCTGACAGATCTACAGATATTTTACTTCAATGTCTAAAATTTCCTAGCTCCAAATCTGAGCCAAGATAAAAAACAAGGTTAAACTCAGCCAAAAGAAAGTACAGAAAGGCAATGGGTATCTGAAAGGAAACAAGAAACTATAGGTCTAGTATTTCTACAGGTTTTGGTGCTTTAATTGTGTTTTTGTTTACAGTCAGGAGTAAGTTCCTTAGTGCATACGCCAAGCAACAGAAACACACCACTTTTCAATGGATGCACAGGAGCTAACAGCGACTGTCTGCAGAAAGCTGATAGCCAGTTAGCTTTGTCATCACTACAATCCAATGAACACTCACAACCTCACAGTCTGAATTCTGAGAATGGACTTGCACTGCACGGCAGATACCCAGAACAGGAAAAAGAACCCTACCTCAAAGGCATGTCATTGATTGAATCAGAACTTTCTACCAACGCATATGAAATGACACAGAGTCAATTTGAAAGCAGGCACCTGGAAAAATCAGAATTTCTCCCTGGGTTTGTGAATTTCAGTTAACCAAGGTAAACAGCCAGAATTAGAAAATCTGTTAAAGTTTATTATTTAGTTTTTTTTAGACATTTCAAAATAAATTGTACTTGGAATGTATTTAATGACCACTTGTGATTCCTAAGGGAATTAATATTCACATTGTGGAGATTGCGGTAGATATTTGTAATCAGCCTGTTTAGATGTATGATGATGCACCTCTGGATCAGATGGGATTTGAACCTAGGTTTATCTGGCTTAGGAGGGCAGGAAGGACACCACCAGGTACCACAAGAGCTCTGTGGGGTTTGTGATACATTTGATTGTGGACATTAAAATAGATAATAGCAAATTAGTTATGTTTATACACCACTTCAAAGGAGATTTAAAACTGGAGAATATATTTATTTTAATTAGCCTGTATAGACATTGTGTGACACACATCTGGGACAGGTAGAACTTGAACCCAGGCCGCCTCCTGTCTCAGAGGTAGGGACATTAACATTGAATCACAAGATACTAAAAACAGAAGAATGTAGTTACTCTTAATTAACCTGCACAGAGATGTTAAGACACATATCTGGATCAGGTGGAACTTGAAGCCAGGCCTTCTGGCTTAGAGGTTAAGACACTACCACCGCACTATAAGACTCCTAAAACTGAAGAATATAGAACATGCACTTGAATCCCCTGTTTCACACTGTCTCCAAAAGCCAAAGTAACTGCAGTAAAATAGAACTGGTGTTAGATGTAGGCCAGGCTGAGCGGAGGTTGCAGGTTCCATTCCCTGAGGGATATCAATGAACCAGTTGTGTTTTTTTTAAAATAATAATCTGGCAGCTTCTTAGGTCACTTCCCTGGGTAATTGAATTCAATTTCACAACCTACATGGTGGCATTTCAGCTCATGTCTAGGTTGATAGTCTAGTTCCAGAACTACTAGATTGCCATGAATTAACATACTATTGACTATGACAAAGTGAGGACTGCAGATGTCGGAGATCAGAGTCAAAAAGTGTGGTGCTGAAAAAACACAGCCAGTCAGGCAGCATCAGAGGAGCAGGATTGCTCAGAACATTGACTCTCCTGCTCCTCAGATGCTGCCTGACTGACTGTGGTTTTCCAGCAACACACCTTTTCTACTATTGACTATGTCAACACATACCCTCTGCCAACAATACACTTTGTTGATACTTGTATTCTATTTAATTGTGAATTGTATCCATCTCAACTGAACCATGTTATAAAAATATTGGTGATTTGCTATGTAGCTGAAAGTTTCATACTCTGTTCTTGCTGAAGACTTACAGCTAGCCCAAAGTATGAAACTTTAGATTGCTGCACTTAGATTGCTTTCTTCCAACTTCTTTGGACTAATAGCGGAGTAAGGAAGATAAGAGTTTCAAATCTAGAAGCTTAAGCTTTAAAGTTCTAGCCACTGCAACTTGAAACTTGTTTAATTCTAACACTGGCAAAATTTGCATTAGAATTCTTTATAGTTAATTTGTGAAAACACATTTTTATAAAACCAGTTGTCTTTATGAGTAAACATTTGCTTTACAGTTCTTTGATATTAAACCACACATTTCATAATGCTGATTAAATTCTGTTTTATGACCTTTCTATGTTCTGTAAGTGCCTATTGTTACTTGGAGATAGTTGATACTCAGCACATATCACAAAATAAATTGTTCTGATTTAATCTATTTTGTTTTCAAAACCGATTTTTAAAAAATCTTGTTCTATATATCACCTCTAGGTTATCAATGTGGTATTTCATGAGACAAATATGAAATTCTCATTCTGTGCAGCTTTTGTTTTATAATTACTGACAATTATGTTGTTATGTCAACTTTATGTTTGTTGTGCAATAACTTTCTTTAAACATATTTAATTTGCTTATGAAGTTGCTTCCTTTAATTTTGTGTAAACAGAATTCTGGTTACTGTTAAACTGACAGTGACTTTCAGTATACCTCTGAACAAAGTGGCACTGAACAGCATGGCCTATATGTACAAGTCATGCACTGAATGATAAATAAATACAGCTCACAGACCGAGTGAACAATGAGTGCATTCAGCTGTTTCAATGAATGCTGTGTATGTACTGCCTTTAAAAAGCATTCCTCTAAACAGTTTTTGGATGTTTTGTTGAAGCAGAGACTGATCTTAATCGGTCAGATATTTATGGACAGTAAATGACTGAAGGATTAAAAACCTGTGTTTAACTGTCAATAAGCAAGTGTTGGTCATCTGTATGTCTATGCTACATTACCGTTGGAATTTTATCACAGCTTTACTCTGAAATCATCCACAATTGGCCAGTCATGCCACACACTCCCAGAATAGACTCAATGGGAAGAGAGTGTGTACTCTGTATAGAGACAGGGTGAACCTATAGGTCAAGAGTTTGTATCCATACTGGATGCAGCACTATAGTGGTGTGAGTTTGTTTCACATGAAATTGAGTTAATCACAGGTTTCTAATCCATCAGACATTTACTGTCCATGAATATTTGAAAGATTAAGGTTAGTTGCTGCTTGAATAAGATATCCAGTGGCAGAGTGGGCAGTTATTGTGGTTTTCAGTTACATGAATTGTTAATAATAAATAGTTTCTGTTTAGAAAAACCCAGCTAATGGCTTGCTCTGATTTAACCTGAGCTGGATTTATTCTCTAGGCAGTAATTGCTGTAATCATGAGATAGGACAATTTCATATAATTTTCCAAATTAAAATTTATTTTGATGCACCATGTTTTCTGAAGAGGCATACATCAGAACAGAATGAATTATCCATGCAAATGACATGTTTTCTAATCTTGCTATTGAAGCAGCTTGCTCATTTTCATAACAATATGAGCCTATTAAATGGACAAAACCACTATTCTCAATTCACTCCTCAAACCAGCATTTTATTTTCACATCCTTCAACTAGCTTTCAATAAGAAGCAAGCAGGGAAATTTAAAAAAAAAAGTGCCTTTTATTTGCACCTGAGGCATGATGCCTAATTTTTGTCCATTTTTGGATCTAAAATATTGAGAGAAATTGGAAGATGCTGCAGCTAATGATGCTTGATATTAAAAAAAAATTAGTTTCAGACATTATCATTTATGTAGTAATGTCACGTACGAGGATTGAGATTATCCTTCTACATTAAATAAATATCAGGGCCAGTGTATCAGAGAAGCAACTCCCTTCGTATTGAATCAGTCATTTGGTGAAACTATATTATTTGATGCCTGTAATTGCAAGAGGAGTATAGTTACACTGGAGATTGCATCGCAATCAATTTTAGTTCTAATTCAAACTGCTTTGTAATGAGGGCATAAATTTGTTTTAATCTAATTTCTCCTGAAAACAAATTAACTCTTTGATCTCGTTACATTTATGCGTAGGAAATCCACTGAAAATGAAATTGGTGCAGTTTCATATCATACAGATAAACTGAGCTAATATTGAAGACAAATGATTTAGGTGCACCCATCCATTTGTATCTTGAGCAAGAAAGGATAAAATTATCATTTTTTTATGTAGAACCAATAGCTGGCACATCCTGACCTAACATCAAATAAACTGTTGAAACAACAAAGGGAAAACATCATTTTCTCTGTCTTCATTGCATCTATTCTGACCATACGGGTGCTTCCAATATGGCTTCCTTTTTACTCAACCAGAGATTACCCCACCCAATGACTGACCCTACAGTTGTTGTCAGAGCCCTCAGCTAAGGCATGTCTGACCCATTTCCCACACGGTTGCTCTCACCTGTTCTCCTTTCTTCCAGAACAACAATACGGTTCTGCTTGTCCTCCCTTTCTAACCCACTAATCTCTGCATTCAAAGCATCATCTCTTCTATTTCTGCCAATCCCAGGAAGATGCTACAACCAAACACATCTTCCTCTCCTCTCCCATATCAGTTTTTGACAATGACTATTTCCTCCATGACTTCTAATCAATTCCAACACTACCCTCCCCATCCATGCCAACAAGGCACCTTCCCATGCAATTGAATAAGGTGTAACATTTTGCCTTTTCCCTCATGTCTATTCACCATCCAAGTGCCCAAATAGTCTTTCCAGATGAAGCAACAATTTATGTATACTTTTAATTAGTTTATTGTATTCGCTGCTGACAAGGTGGTCCTCTTTACATTGGCAGGATCAAATGCAGACTGGATGACTGCTTTGTAGAACACATCTGCTTAGTACATGAAAATGAACACAACCTTCCAGATACTTGTCATTTCAATACACCATCTAGCTCTCATGCTAACGTTTCTGTCTGAGGTCTGCTACAGTGCTCCAGTGAAGCTCAACACAAGCTGGAGGAACAGCAGCTCCTTTGCCTTCAGGACTCAATAATGAGTTAATAACTTCAGTTTGATCAGAGCCCCTTCTTGCCCCTCCCCCTGTTTCTTGTTTTCATGATTTGCTGTTAGTGGAGGTGACCTATTTGCTATAATTAACACCTATTCAGTATCTGTATCTATCTATCTATCCTCTGATAGATATAGGACAGATGTCAGAGGTAGTTTCTTTACTCAGAGAGTAGTAGGGATGTGGAATACCCTGCCTGCAACAGTAGTAGACTTGCCAATTTTAAGTGCATTTAAATGGTCATTGGATAAACATATGGATGAAAATGGAATAGTGTAGGTTCAATGGGCTTCAGATTGGTTCCACCGGTCAGCACAACATCGAGGGCTGATGGGCCTGTACTGCGCTGTAATGTTCTTTGTTCTATCTGTCCTCTATTTCTGTTGGCACTCCCATTGTCTTTTTTTCTGGGCATTGTTATCAGCTGGTCCACTTGCTCCTCCTCCACCTCCGTTAGCAGCATGTTGAAAATAACTTTGCAGCCCTCTTCAGTTCCAAAGAAGTCTTTTTAGACTCAAAACATTAACTTTGTTTGTCTCTCCACTGATACTGCCAACCTGCTGAGTTTCTACAGCACTTTCTGCTTTTATTTCAGATCTTCAGCATCTGCAGTACTTTATTTTTATTACTATCTCTCTGAACTGATAATTGAGGTAAGGGCCATTGCAAACATTGAAATCATGCCTTGCATATCCAAGTCCAGGTTACTGATATACATCAATGGAGAAACTACTGTATATTGCATCTAGACTGAAAAACAATAATTCACTGATATTCTATGCATTCTGACCACTGGACAATTACAATAAATGCATCTACTGCTACTTTAATTCTGTGAAAATCAATTTTGATTACAAGGCACAATATCAAATGACTTTTTAAAGTCCATATCACAACATCAATCCCACCACTATCATCAATACTGTCAAAATTTCATCAAAGAACTTAGTCGCACATTTTTTTCCTTTTACAAATCCACGTTGGCTTTTGTATATTAACCCATTGTTTTTCTAGGCACCAATGTCATCCTTACATTGACTGGCCTGTAATTTAAAAAAAATCACAGTATGCGGCATCACTAGCCATTATTTTCCTTCTTAATTTACCCTTGAAAAGATGGTGGTGGACCACTGCAGGCTCTGTAGTCAAGCCATTTCCACAGTGCTGTTAAACAGAGAATTTCAGGATTTTGAACCCAGAGACAATAGGTAATGTAGCTATATTTCCAAGGAAGTATCTGTATTACTTTGAAGGAAACTTGCTGGTAGTGGTGTTCCCCTTGAGGCATTAGGGATCATGGATTTGGAAGGTACTGTTGAAGATGTTTTGGAAAATTGCTACAGTACATTGCAGCCATATCATCTGATGGTGAGTTTTTACAGTGATGTTTTGGGGTGCCGATCAAGTGACTGCTTTGTCCTGCATAGTGTTAATTTCTTTAGTGTTGATGGAGTTGGACTCATAGGCAAGACAATAATATTCCATTACATTCCTGACTTGTGTCTTGTAGATGGTGGAAAGGCATTAAGAAGATTAATTGGTGAGTCAAGCACCACAGAACACCCACACTAATCTTTCCTTGTAGTTACATTATTCATATGGATAGTCTGTAAAGTCTCTGATCAGTTGTGACCCCCAGAATAATATAATTGAAAACCCCATACTGTATTCATACAGTATGCTGAATGTTCAGTGGAAATATAGAGCTGGATTTTCCCATTATTGATAACATGATTTTTTTCAATGAGATATATGGTGGATGGTCAACCATGGCCTGTGTTGACTTTCCTCTTGCAAATGACACTCTTCAGCTTATTAATTATGCAATCAGCCTACTTAGTGCACACTGCATGGAATTGCGTGGCAGGAGAGACAGCAGTGCTTGTCACTGTTGGCAGTTTGTAACGTTCACACCACTGATGCCACGCTTAAACCCCAGCTCCACTGCCCTTCAGGCACTGCAAGCAGATATCGGCTCTTCAAGCTGTGTCCTGTGCTGCTGCCCCAAAGAAAATAGTGCTGACAGGCAAGTTGGCTTGTTGCTTCATGTATAGGGACCTGAGGCGATTGTGGATGGAGCAATGGAAGGGAGGGCGATCAGACTTGACCAGGGACCAAGATTATGGCCAGAGTCAGTACAGTGTCCTTGGATGAAACTCCATGCATAGAAGTGCAGAAAGCAAATTAATGATCACCTGCATTCTGCAAGGGTAAGTGCACTATCTTCTCTTTGTTACTTCAAGCTGATATGACCACAGATTACTCCAGTTTTGCTACTGCGCACTCATCTCACTAAGTCTCCTGGATTACAATTCTCATTGCACTCATTGTCTCCACTCAATGGTTTTCACCAACTTCATCCTCTTAAACTGCTAACCCTGACTGACTTCTGTGCCTTTTATTCATTCATTGAGAATGCCTGGTCTCCTCCTTTGTTTATGCATTACTACAAACTACTTTTCCATCCATATCTAACACACTAAATCCTCCCTGTCTCATTGCAGGAGAAATTAGCCCACCCCCTGAACTGATGTCTCCACAGCATTCCAAATGATTTATTTGTAATTCACAGACTGATTGCAATTCACTTTCAGAACTGCCCATAGGAAACGTGTTAGACTGAATGCTTCCCTGACTGTGATGTTACACCCTGACTGATTGTAGTCCCTCTTGATCGCAATAAGGAATTGTTCCCTTTGACTTTCAGAAATGGCTATTTGTTTGAAGCACATATAATATGCCTACCTGATGTAGCATGGTGTGTTACAGTAACATGTTCACAGCTATCCAGTGCATCGAGCCATGTCAGGCTGCCTGCCCCTTCCTCTGCATTAAAATTCAATGCTTGTCAAAGAGGCTTGCAGCTTCCAAGTAAATGCAGAGTGACTGAAAGCTAAGAAATTAAGCTAACAGTGATAAGATGCATCCTGTGTAGATACATGAGATGCATGTGACCTGTGGGCAAAGTGACCTACCAGCTCTATGCAAGTCAGAAGTGTCCATCTGCTCCAACTGAAGTCCTGAGGGGCTGAAGTGGTGTGTGGGTTATGAAAGCAGCCATGATGATGTGATGGGGATGATGATTTGATGTCCACTTGTGTCGACAGTGTCAATAGAGCATGCAGGGAAATGGTTATGAAGGTGGATGTGGATTGTCTGAAGGAGCAGAGAAGGAAGTGGCAAGCTTCTTTAACTAAGTAGCTGTTCTGACTTGCACTCCAGGAATTGGCCCTTTCTCATTTCCCAGGGAAGAGAGAGAGAACTGGCAGATGCATAGAAATGAGGTGAGTTTAGCCAATAATGAGTTGCAAAAGCATGACAGATAAACCACCTATGGTACTGCCACTGGGAGAGTCCATACTGGTTCTAAATTTTCTGGACACACTTACAGTTATAGCTGACAATTTAGACTTTGGAAGCAGGAAGATCTGGTCCTGGCAAAACTGAAACAGCTGGTGGTGATGGGGGAAACCAAAAGGCCATCACAACCCGAAATGAAACCAAAAATGAGCAGGGGGCTGTCGGGAAGGTGACTCACTGATTTAAAACTTACCTCGTGAATAGGGGAGCGCACGCAGAGTAAGAGCAGACAAAGGGTGGCTGGGTAAGTGAAGTTATACATTTTGGTAGTTGCATTACCTGAAACACTACTTAGGTAGTGTCTCCTACCCATCCTCCTCCTCTAACCAAAACAAAGGTTCTGTGCACCGGATTGGTAAGGTAGCTAGATTTCTTTTATTTTTCTAAAGTCTCTTTGGGAATTTAGAATAGTGGGAATGGGGGTTAAATGTTCCTCCTGCAGAATGCGGAAGGGTCACCACTAGTGTCCCTGCTGACTGTATCTGCGGGAAGCGCACCCAACTCTCCAGCTCCGTGCTAGGGAAACCATGTTAGGGAACTAGAGCTGGAGCTGGATAAACTTCAGATCTTTTGGGAGGCAAAGGGGGTTATTGAGAGGACTTACAGGGAGGTAATCACTCCTCAGGTGCAAGAAAGAGGCAGATGGGTTACAATCAGGGGATGGAAAGTGAACCAGCAGGCAGTGCAGGGAACTCCTGTGGCCAGTCTCCTCAATAACATGTATATCGCTTTGGATACTGTTGGGGGGACAACTTATCAGGGGTAAGCCATGGGATACAGTTCTCTGGCACAGAGTCTGTTGCTCAGAAGGGAAGGGGGGAGATGAGCAGAGCATTAGTGATTGGGGACTCCATAGTTAGGGGGACAGATAGGAGGTTCTGTGGGAACGAGACAGACTCACTGTTGGTGTGTTGCCTCCCAGGTTCCAGGGTTCATGATGTCTCAGATCGTGTTTTCGGGATCCTTGACGGGGAGGGGGAGCAGCCCCAAGTTGTGGTCCACATAGGTACTAATGACATAGGTAATAAAAGAGATTTGGATTTAAGGCAGAAATTCAGGGAGCTAGGGTGGAAGTTTAGTGCCAGAACAAACAGAGGTGTTATCTCTGGTTTGTTGCCCGTGCCACGTGCTAGTGAGGCGAGGAATAGGGAGAGAGAGGAGTTGAACATGTGGCTACAGGGATGGTGGAGGAGGGAGAGTTTTGGATACCTGGATAATTGGGACTCATTCTGGGGTAGATGGGATGTCTACAAACAGGATAGTCTACATCTGAACCAAAAGGGTACCAATATCCTGGGGGGGAGGTTTGCTAATGCTCTTCAGTGGGGTTTAAACTACCTCAGCAGGGAGATGGGAATCTAAGTTGTAGTTCCAGAGTCCAGGAGGTTGACAGTAGTGAGGTCAGAAATGAGTTTCAAGGTCGCAAGAGTTTACTGCAAGCAGGAAGGTGGTTTGAAGTGTGTCTATTTCAATGCCAGGAGCATCCGGAATAAGGTGGGTGAGCTTGCAGCATGGGTTGGTAACTGGGACTTCGATGTTGTGGCCATTTTGGAGTCATGGATAGAGCAGGAACAGGAATGGATGTTGCAGGTTCTGGGATTTAGATGTTTCAGTAAGAACAGAGAGGATGGTAAAAGAGGGGGAGGTGTGGCATTGTTAGTCAAGGACAGTATTATGGTGGCAGAAAGGAAGTTTGAGGACTCTTCTATTGAGGTAGTATGGACTGAGGTTAGAAACAGGAAAGGAGAGGTAACCCTATTGGGAATTTTCTATATGCCTCTGAATAGTACCAGTGATGCAGAGGAAAAGATAGCAAAGATGATTCTGGATAGGAGCGAGAGTAACAGGGTAGTTGTTATGGGGGTCTTTAACTTTCCAAATGGTGACTGGAAATACAATAGTTTGAGTACTTTAGATGGGTCAGTTTTTGTCCAATGTGTGCAAGATGGTTTCCTGACACAGTATATAGACAGGGAAACAAAGGGTGAGGCCACATTAGATTGGTACTGGGTAATGAATCTGGCCAGGTGTTAGATTTGGAGATAAATGAGCACTTTGGTGATAGTGACCACAATTCAGCTAGGTTTACTTTAGCAATGGAAAGGGATAGGTATACAACACAGGGTAAGAGTTATACCTGGGGGAAAAGCAATTATGGTATGTTTGGACAAGATTTAGGATGCAGAGGATGAGGCAGGAAACTGCAGGGGATGGGCACAATTGAAATGTGGAGCTTGTTCAAGGAACAGCTACTGTGTGTCCTTGATAAGCATGTACCTGTCAGGCAGGGAGGAAGTGGTCGAGTCAGGAAACCGTGTCGGGAAGAAGAAGAAGGCTTATGTTAGGATGAGATGTGGAGGTTCAGTTAGGGCACTTGTGAGTTACAAATTAACCTGGATGGACCTAAACAGAGAGCTAAGAAGAGTCAGGAGGGGACATGAGAAGTCATTGGCTGAGAAGATCCAGGAAAGCCCGAAAGCTTTCTATAGATATATCAGGAATGACTACAGAAAGATTAGGGCCAATCAAGGATCATAGTGGGACGTTGTGTGTTGAGTCTGAGGAAAAAGGGAAGTGCTAAATGAATATTTTTCATCAGTATTCACACTGGAAAAAGACCATGTTCTTGAGGAGAATACTGAGATACTGGCTACTAGACTAGATAGGATTAAGGTTCACAAGGAGGAGGTTTTAGCAATTCTGGAAAGTGTGAAAATAGATAAGTCCCCTGGGCTGGATGGGATTTATCCTCGGATTCTCTGTGAAGCCAGGGAGGAGATTGCAGAGCCTTTGGCTTTGATCTTTATGTCATCATTGTCTACAGGAATAGTGCCAGAAGACTGGAGAATAGCAAATGTTGTCCCCTTGTTCAAGAAGGGGACTAGAGCTAACACTGGAAATTATAAACCAGTGAGCCTTACTTCGGTTGTGGGTAAAATGTTGGAAAAGGTTATAAGAGGTAGGATTTATAACCATGTAGAGAGGAATAAGTTGATAGTCAACAAGGTTTTGTGAAAGGTAGGCCGTGCCTCATAAACCTTATTGAGTTCTTTGAAATGGTGACCAAACAGGTGGGTGAGGGTAAAGCGGTTGATGTAGTGTATATGGATTTCAGTAAGGCGTTTGATAAGGTCCCCCACTGTAGGCTTTTGCAGAAAATATGGAGGCATGGGATTGAGGGCAATTTAATGGTTTGGATCAGAAATTGGCTAGCTGAAAGAAGACAGAGAGTAGTGGTTGATGGGAAATGTTCAATCTAGAGTTCAGTGACTAGTGGCACGGTGGCACAGTGGTTAGCACTGCTGCCTCACAGCGCCAGAGACCCAGGTTCAATTCCTGCCTCGGGCAACTGTCTGTGTGGAGTTTGCACGTTCTCCCCATGTCTGCGTGGGTTTCCTCCAGGTGCTCCGGTTTCCTCCCACATTCCAAAGATGTGCAGGTTAGGTGAATTGGCCATGCTAAATTGCCCGTAGTGTTAAGTGAAGGGGTAAATGTAGCGGGAGTGGTTTGCTCTTCGGACGGTTGGTGTGGACTTGTTGGGCCGAAGGGCTTGTTTCCACACTGTAAGTAATGTAATCTAATCTGGTGGTATACTGCAAGGATCTGTTTTGGGGCCACTGCTGTTTGTCATTTTTATAAATGACCTAGATAAGGGCACAGAAGAATGGGTTAGTAAATTTGTGGATGACACTAAGGTCAATAGGGTTGTGGATAGTGCTGTAGGATGTTGCAGGTTACAGAGGGACATAGATAAGCTGCAGAGCTGGGCTGAGAGGTGGCGAATGGAATTTAATGGGGAAAAGTGTGAGGTGATTCAGTTTGGAAGGAGCAACCGGAATAAAGAGTACTGGGCAAATGCTAAAATTCTTGGTAATGTGGAAGAGCAGAGAGATCTCAGTGTCCTTGTACATAGATCCTTGAAAGTTGCCACCCAGGTTGATAGGGTTGTACAGAACGCATATGGTGTGTTAGTTTTTATTGGTAGCAGGATTGAGTTTCAGAGCCATGGGGCCATGTTGCAGCTGTACAAAACTCTGGTGTGGCCACATTTGGAGTATTGTGTACAGTTCTGGTCACCGCATTATATGAAGGATGTGGAAGCTTTGTAAAGGGTTCAGAGGAGATTTACTAAGATGTTGCCTGGTATGGAGGAAAGGTCTTATGAGGAAAGGCTGAGGGTCTTGAGGCTGTTTTCATTAGAGAGAAGGTTGAGAGGTGACCTAATTGAGACATATAAGATAATCAGAGAGTTAGATAGGGTGGAGAGTGAGAGCTTTTTTGCTCAGATGGTGATGGTTAGCACAAGGGGACATAGCTTTAAATTGAAGGGTGATAGATTTGGGAAAGATGTCAGAGGAAGTTTCTTTACCCAGATCAAAGGTTGTTTTTGTGACTGAGGTGTGAATGTAGTGGCATACTGCATGTTTTAGTACTGGGTCTCTTGTTTTTCATACTGTACATTAATGATCTGGACATGAGTGTAAGAATCTTGATCAACAAGTTACAGATAACATGAAAATTGGTGGTGAGGAGAAAAGTCTTACACTGCAGGATGATGTAGATGAGCTGGTCAGATGGACAGAAAAATAGAAAATGGAATTTAATCCTGGAAGGTGTGAGGTGATGCATCTTGGGAGGACTAACAAGACAAGGGAGCATGCAATGAATGGTAGGCCCCTAGGAAATACAGAAGATGAAAGGAACCTTAGTGTGTGTGGCAATAGATTCTTGAAAGCAACAGGACAGGTAGAAGGCAGCATCTGGGATACGTGCCTTTATTATTTGAGGCATTGAATACATGAGCATTGAGGATATGACGGACATTAGTTAGGTCACAGCTGGAGTATGTGTACAGTTCTGGTTGATGTATCAGAAGAATGATGTGATTGCACTAGAAAGAGTGTAATCGAGATTCCAGAAAGTTGCATGAGCTGGAGCAATTCAGTTATGAAGAAAGACCAGATATACCGGGAATGTCTTCTTTAGAGCAAAGAAGGCTGAAAGAAGACCTGTTTAAGATGTACCAAGGTATGAGGGGCATAGATGTGGTGGATAGGAGAAAGATTTTCCCTTTAATAGAGAGGTCAATGGCTCGTGGGTACAGAGTTAAAGTAAAATTATTTAAGGGAAGTATACTTAGAGGGAATTTATGGTAAAAAAAAATGTTTTCAATCACTGTGGGGGAGCTATCTGAACGCGTTGCTTGAAATATTGAAGAAGTATTTAGATGGACATTTGAAATGCCAAATAAGCCGAGGGTCCAAGTGTGGGAAAATGGGACGAGAGTAGATTGGAGCTTGATGAATGACATGAAGAAAATCAGCTGAAGGTTTTCTTTCCATGCGGTAAAATTCTATGACTGTGAGAGTTTGTAAAGAAGTTTTCAAGCAGTCAGAACTGAAAACAGGCTTAGACTAGCAGTCCAAGAGAGAGCAAAGTTCTGTGGATACTGAAGATCTGAAATACAAACATAAAATGTTGGAGAAACTCAGCAGGTCTGGAGGTTTCTGTGGACAGAGAAACAAAATTAAATTTTAGAGTCCAAAAAAGTACTTTGTTTCTTTCTCCATGAGTGCTGCCAGATCTGCAGGAATTCTTCAGCTCTTTCTGTTTTCGTCCAGGGAGAGGACTGGAAACGAGTCATGAAACTGTCTCAGCAGTTCCAGAAGGAAAATGGACAGAATCAATTCAGTAGAAAACCAAAAAAGTTGAGATAAGAGTAATTTATCTAGGATTTGAGTATCTGTAACAGATATTGTTGGAAAACAGACAGAAACTTTGCTTTGCTGTTTATATTAAGATCTTACTAACTGACTTATCCATACATTTTTGTGTAATAGATTAGTGTTTATTCTTTACAGAACATTTGCAGTCTCACGTGATTATGTTTCAGTGATGAACTACCATGGGAACCAATGACAAAAACGAAACTATCAAGTAAGATTTTACTTTGGCTGTATTTTGTCCTGTGTTACCATCAGCTGGGATCATAACACTATGTACACAACCCTGTGACAGTTCAAAGTTTGTGAGAAGATTTGTAGTTTGGGTGCTCGTTGTTGATAGAATCAGTGGATTCTATCAACAAACCTGGACCCAACATACCGGCCACTGCAGCGGACAGCTGGAACTGACAACCGAAAGTGGCAGAGACAAGCCACTATAAATGCTGAAGGAAACATCACAGAAGCGCTTCACAGGAGGCTCCCAAGCACTGAGGATGTCACCTAGACAGGGGACGAAACGTCTGCAACACAAATTCCCAGCTCGGCGAACAGAACCACGACACTGTGACAGTTATTAAAGTATTCTTACATAAATCTATATGCTAGAGGAAGGATCAAGCTATTAAGTACAGAAAACACTGGTTGGAAAAATGCCATCAATAGAACTGAAAACAAGATACATATTTGAACATGCTGGGTTTCCAACTTTGGGGCCTAGATTTTGCAATGGCTGGTTGAGAATTGAGCTTCTTCCCACCAAAGTCTTGGATGTGGACGAGCTCCTGTGGATCTATTCTTCAGAGGCATTTGCCATATGTACATTACTCCCATGTCAGCATGAGTTTCTGCCAGGTGCTCCGGTTTCCTCCCACAGTCCAAAGATTGGCCATGCTAAATTGTCCTCTAATGCCTCGCAATGTGCAGATTAGGTGGGTTACACATTGTAAAATGTGGGATATGGGGATAGGTTTGGGGGCTGGGTCTGGGTGGGATGTTCTTTGGACAGTCAATACAGACTTGACGGGCTGAATGGCCTCTTCCACCCTGTGGGGATTCTATGGTTCTATGAGTACATAGCGCATCTTCCCACACTGACAGAAGCTGAATTAAGTTGATAGCATGAACCCTTGAAAACTTCACCATTTTATGGTAAAATGGTGCACACCCATACAATGAGGTTTGTTGCAGAGAATATGGAGTGGAACTAGATCCTGAAATTTGAGTTAAACTCCCACCATTATAGATGTTCATGACCTCTATTTGTACAATGAACCCACCCACAATTCCTGAAGATTCCAAATCACTTTAAATTATTTACTAATGGTCCGCTCACAAAAGGACCAATCCTCTGGGGCAAGGCAGGACCCAACATGCATCCCCAGTGCTGTGGGTCTCCCTCACCCCCCCCGCACCCCCCCCCCCCCCCACCAAATTCCTTACCCTGATGTACTCTGGCAGGATTAGGGCTGAACACCATGTACAGGTATAATTCTCACATGAGTCCTCGGATCGGTACCTGTGCATGTTCCTTCACAATCAGCTTTACTGCCTGCCAGAAAAAAATATTCAAGCTAAAACACTTTGAGGAATAAATACAGTTTTACTGATTGAGAAAGATTTTTATTTTTTACAAAATTATAAAATTACAAAAAAAATCTGAGTGTAACACCAATAACGTAACTACTACTCTACAAAACAAATTTAAAAAGACTACCCATACTCTTTTAATAAATAAATAATTAAACAATAAATAAATAAATAAATAAACAAATTAAATTAAAATTACACCACTCAGCGCAACCCCACCAAAGCTCCCCATCATCAGGAGCATCAGTTAGCAAACTTGTATTTATTCAGGATTCTTCCCCTCAGGGCACCTGGCCCACCAGACCCAGGTCTTGTGGCTATACCCGAAGCATTGATTCTCCTGTAGGGCATATGCCCGAAACATCGATTCTCCTGTGATTCCTGAAGAAGGGCTTATGCCCGAACGTTGATTCTCCTGTGATTCCTGAAGAAGGGCTTATGCCCGAAATGTCGATTCTCCTGTGATTCCTGAAGAAGGGCTTATGCCCGAAACGTCGATTCTCCTGTTCCTTGGATGCTGCCTGGCCTGCTGCACTTTTCCAGCAACACATTTTCAGCTCGTGGCTAAACAAAGACCCTAGTTATATAGCGCACAAGTCTGCTTCTTTGTAGTTCAGAAAGGGCCGCCACATCTTATAAAACAGTTCTGTTTTCTGGTAACATTACTTAGAAGGAAATCTAAGGGGTATGTTTCACAACTAACCTACACTATCCTGATAGGCTGGAAGGACTTTCCGAGATCCAGCTCATCAGAATGTTCTTCCTTGCGCAATAAGTAATAATATTAAACAGCTTCTTCCCATGCTCATCTAAAGAAGGCAGACTCAACAGGCCCTGGAGAAGAGATACTGGATCTACCTTGATCTCGGTCCTCAGGACCCCCTCCAAGACACTTGCTATAGCGCCCCAGTACCTGCAAAGTTTGTGGCACAACCACAAACAATTGGTAAGAGTGCAAATACTTATTTTGCACTTGGGGCACATTGGAGATGCTCTCTTTTCAAATTTTGCAAGCCACTCTGGGGCCAAATAGACTCTGTGAAGAACCTTCAGCTGCATAGCCTGTGTTCTATTACAAAATGAGATCTTTCTCATGTTCTACCAAATGTCCTCCCATACCTCTGAAGATGTTTCCACTCCCATATCTTATGCCCGGACCCTGCATAGCCATTCAATACCTTTCAAGGCGCCATCTTCCAGTAAATGGTAAAGGGTGCTAATCGAGAGAGTACCTGTAGCCAGAAGCAGTCTCCTCTCAACATCAGACCTATGAGGATCAACCAACAATGTGGTCCTTTTCTGAATAAAGTCCCTGATCTGAAAATAATGAAAGAGGTCTCTGCTGGGCAATTCATATTTGCGACTCAACTGATCAAACGACATCATGACCTCCCCATCAAATAAATCTCCCAGACAAGAGACTCCCCTGGACGCCCATAACCTAAACCCAGAATTCATGGACTCTGGCTGAAATCTTGGCATTCCAACTATGGGAGTGAAAAAGGAGGTTTTATATAAACTGCCCTCGCTTTGTTGCATCATTCTCTTAACCGTATTGATAACAATTGGATTCCGATAATACTCCATGACTGTCCTCATTTATCCATAAATAAAAATTAATAAGGGAGCATTTTGCCTGGGAGGCCTCAATATCCAGCCATATTGACCTCAGATGCTGACAACCCCGATCATTCACAAAGGATAATGGGGAGCTTATTTGATATCTCTTAAAATCTGGAAAGTCTACCCCCACCCTTATTCCCTGGTGAAGCTGCAAATTAGCAGGTTTAATGAGAAGCCATCTGCGATGCCAAATAAACGAACCGAGCCAACCGTTAAGTCCCTGCAATGTTTGCCTAGGCAACAATACAGGGAGCATTCACATGGGATATAAAAGCGAGGAAGAATATTCATTTTAATAAGAGCTATTCGACCCAATGATAAAGATCCTGCCTGATCTTCTCAAGCAAGTGCACAAAAGTAGCCTTGTATAATTGGTCAAAGACAGGAGTAATGAAAATGTTTAGGTACAAAAGATTTCCCTGTGATCACCTGAAAGGGAAACGGATTTCACCTTCGAGATCGTGTACTCCCCCAAGACCTTCTCTTACTTCATAAAGTTAATCTTATACCCCAAGAAAAAGCCAAATAAAACCAAACTGCTCCAGAACATAAAAAAGGTATAGCCATTCCACCCAGTCAAACACCTTCCCCACATCGAGGGAGATCACTAAGCCTGGAATCTATTCTGCTGGCAAACCTGGACCATGTTCAGTTCCCTTTTAATGTTATTAAACAACTTAAAGCCCTTGATAAAACCTATCTGATTCTCCTTTACAATAGAGGGCAACACCTTCTCCAACCTTAGCGATAGTGTCTTAGACAGAATTTTAACATCTGAGTTTAGCAGCGAGATGGGCCTGTATGAAGCACAGTCCTCCAGGGCATTCCCCCTCTTGAGAATTAGAGAAATATTAGCTTCTCTCAAAGAGGACAGGAGGCAGTCCTGACTGTATGAATAATTGAGTTGAAAAATGTGGTGTTGGAAAAACACAGCAGGCCAGGCAGCATCCAAGGAGCAGGAGAATCGACATTTCGGGCATAAGCCCTTCTTCAGGAATGGGAGAAAGTGAGCACTGTAGATGCTGGAGTACCAGAGTTGAAAAATGTGGTGCTGGAAAAACACAGCAGGCCAGGCAGCATCCGAGGAGCAGGAGAATCAACGTTTCGGGATTCCTGAAGAAGGGCTTATGCCCGAAACGTCGATTCTCCTGCTCCTCAGATGCTGCCTGGCCTGCTGTGTTTTTCCAGCACCACATTTTTCAACTCTGGTACTCCAGCATCTGCAGTCCTTACTTTCTCCCGTATGAATAATTGTACATGTCCAAGAAATATATACAGTTTCACTTGTTGCAAAGTCAAAAGTGAGTGTTTAGAAGTAAGATGTTCTTTGGAGAACCCAAGTAGAGATCTTTTAGAGATCTTTTCTAATTACAGGTCAAATGTGAATGGTCTCCAGTGTTGTTTGAGCTGATCCTGACCGATTTCCCAACCTGCTTGCATTGCAATGCTGACACAGAGGCAAATCCACAATATGAAATAACTTTTCATAGTGTGTGGATTGGGCTGGTGATAAACATTCTTTCTTCCCATTGCAAGGAGCAGTGGATTTAAAATTCTAAAAAAAATACAAGTAGAATACATCTGAGATTAAATATACAAATGTTTCTGATCTCTCAAAGTAAGGTTCAATTTTATTTCTGCTAGACAGTACAGGCCACAAAGTACAGTAAATGAAGATGTTAGAAACTTCGTGGATCTTCTGGTGCACAAAATCCAGAAACATCAGGAATAGGAGACAGAGATTGGGGTTGTTTCTCTGTCTTGAAACTGACAGACACTCACGAGGATTTTCACGGGAACGGCCAATTACTGTCCAGAACTTAGACTCACCATCTAATTACGGACCAAATGCTGATTCTCGAAGCTGGAAGGTCAATCAGAGAGAGAGAGAGTTTACAGCTTGCAAAAAGCAGTGGGCTGTAGGAGAGGATGAACACGGGAGAGGGCGCTACAAGATTGAGTTTGCTTAATTGTCAACTCTGAGAGATTAAAAAGTAGAAACAAAGAGAAGACTAAAGTCAATCAAAGCCTGTGAAATCACTAAACTTTCCACGAAAAATGAACCGGGAGAGGCAAACTTTGGTTAAGTTCAGACGCGAAAGCGGGAGGATAGTTATAATGCAAAAGGGTGTGCGCGTTCATTATTTTCTGTCAGCTTGTGGTGCTCACATGGAGCGATTGTAATTGTAATTAGTTTCCTTTGGTTATTTTTAATGAAATGAAATCACTCGATGGTTCTTACCTGTCTCCAGCATTTGGTTCATATCTCTGGAGGTAGGACGATTGAGGTGCACATTCAGACAACCTTTAAATTAAGAACAGAAACAAAACCAAAAAATGCAGGGTGAGCTCAGTAGATCTGGCAACATCTAGAACATAGAACATAGAACAATACAGCACAGAACAGGCCCTTCGGCCACGATGTTGTGCCGAACATTTGTCCTAGCTTAAGCACCCATCCATGTACCTATCCGATTGCCGCTTAAAGGTCACCAAAGATTCTGTCTCTACCACTCCCACTCTCTGGGTAAAGAACCCACCCCTGACATCTCCCCTATACCTTTCACCCTTCACCTTAAATTTATGTCCCCTTCTAACACTCTGTTGCACCCAGGGAAAAAGTTTCTGACTGTCTACTCTATCTATTCCTCTGATCATCATAAACCTCTATCAAGTGACCCCTCATCCTTCGCCGTTCCAACGAGAAAAGGCCTAGCACTCTCAACCTATCCTCGTACGACCTATTCTCCATTCTAGGCAACATCCTGGTAAATCTTCTCTGCACCCTCTCCAAAGCTTCCACATCTTTCCTAAAGTGAGGCGACCAGAACTGCACACAGTACTCCAAATGTGGCCTAACCAAAGTCCTGTACAGTTGCAACATCACTTCATGACTCTTGAATTCAATCCCTCTGCTAATGAACGCTAATACACCATAGGCCTTCTTACAAGCTCTATCCACCTGA
>NC_057743.1:23193800-23375555 GCF_004010195.1 Chiloscyllium plagiosum | reverse complement strand
TACCTTCTTCACAGCCTCCCTACATTCTTGGACATCCTGACAAACAGCTAGCCTACTTGCTGGATTACAAGTCCGGATCCCATCCCCCTCTGCAGTGAAAGCAAATTTAACGTTTCGGGTCTAGTGACCCTTCCTCAGAACTAGATGGAATTGTAATCTAATTGTAAATTAATTGAAGGTTTCTGCTTGCACTCCCCTCCAAGCACGGAGTTCCAAACTCCTGCCATCCTCTGGGTGAAAAAATAGTTTCTTGATCTCTCCTCTGACCTTTCACTGTTTGGAGGTCTATCCACTCTCAATAGTTGGACTCACCTGTTCTTTTCTTGAGTTCATTCAATATAGTCTCATTTAATGACCATTCTGATATATAATCTCTCTTTCACAGCTGTAATTGCTTCTTTGACTATAATTGCCACCTATGCCCTTTTTATTCCCCTTTCTATCTCATCCAAAAAGACAGTAACCAAGGATGTTGAGCTGCTATTCATACAAAACTCTTTAAGCTCCAAAGTTTGGTCTAATGCAAAATTTAGGGAACTTAGATCAGTTTACAGCTGTACACCATTTCTAGACATTGAAAGAGCAATCACCCCAACACTGAGTTTTGTCACTAATGGCATAGGCCCTGTTAAAAGAGTTTAATGCATGACCATCCTTTGTTTTCTCTGTTTTAATCAATTCTTCAAATACTGTAGAAATCTGACTCCATTTATGTTATTGTACTGTAATACTCAATGTTGTACAGCATCAAAAACCTGGCAAAACAAAATATATCGTATCATCCCACAAACTTGATAAAGCTTTTTGAAGAAGTAACAAAGAGGATTGATGAGGGCAGAGTGGTAGATGTGATCTTATGGACTTCAGTAAGGCATTCGACAAGGTTCCCCATGGGAGACTGATTAGCAAGGTTAGATCTCATGGAATACCGGGAGAACTAGCCATTTGGATACAAAAGGCTCAAAGGTTGAAGACAGAGGGTGGTGTTGGAGGATTGTTTTTCAAACTGGAGGCCTGTGACCAGTGGAGTGCCACAAGGATCAGTGCTGGGTCCTCTACTTTTTGTCATTAACATAAATGATTTGGATGCGAGAATAAGAGGTACAGTTAGTAAGTTTGCAGATGACACCAAAATTGGAGGTGTAGTGGACAGTGAAGAGGGTTATCTCAGATTACAACAGGATCTTGACCAGATGGGCCAATGGGCTGAGAAGTGGCAGATGGAGTTTAATTCAGATAAATGTGAAGTGCTGCATTTTGGGAAAGCAAATCTTAGCAAGACTTATACACTTAATGGTAAGGTCCTAGGGAACAAAGAGACCTTGGAATGCAGGTTCATTGCTCCTTGAAAATGGAGTCGCAGGTAGGTAGGATAGTGAAGAAGGCGTTTGGAATGCTTTCCTTTATTGGTCAGAGTATTGAGTGCAGGTGTTGGGAGGTCATGTTGCAGCTGTACAGGACATTGGTTAGGCCACTGTTGGAATATTGCATGCAATTCTGGTCTCCTTCCTATCGGAAAGATGTTGTGAAACTTGAAAAAATTATGAGGGGCATGGATAGGGTAAATAGGCAAAGTCTTTTCCCTGAGGTTGGGGAGTCCATAACTAGAGGGCATAGGTTTAGGGTGAGAGGGGAAAGATACAAAAGAGACCTACGGGGCAATTTTTTCACACAGAGGGTGGTGCGTGTATGAAATGAGCTGCCAGAGGAAGTGGTACAATTGCAACATTTAAGAGGCATTTGGATGGGTACATGAATAGGAAGGATTTGGAGGGATATGGGCCGGGTGCTGGCACGTGGGACTAGATTGGGTTTGGATATCCGGTCGGCATGGACGGGTTGGACCGAAGGGTCTGTTTCCATGCTGTACATCCCTATGACTGGCTTGTGATTGTCAACAAGTTCCACCATTTCTTACAGTAAATTTATTGAGCAAAATCAATTGCCATGCTGATTCCCTTTATCATTCCATGCCGACCGGACCATTTCTTTAGGCCCTGTTTTGAGACAATCCTAATAATTTATTGAAAACAGATGCTCCTTACATTGTCCTTTTGCCCTTTTAACGACTGATATTTCTGTTACCTCCTTTCTAATCTCTGGATATCACTCAAATTTATAATAAGCCTCTAATGTTCATGACAAAAAATGCAACTAATTTACCTAATTATGCATTCAAGTCAAAATAAAGTCCATCTGGAGCTGATGTCTTCTCTTCCTTTAACTTCCTCAGTTTTATAGCCTTATCTGAAATTCATATTTATTTCAGTAACTTCTGTTTTGTCCCCAAAAATTCACTTTTTGTGATGGGGGAGTCACCAGAGTTGCAAATCCAACCTCCCAATTAGCAGGTCTTTATTTTCTCTATACCAGAGCAAGCCAATTAATAACTCATCTTCAAAGTTTCTAATCAAATGAGAACAGTGGATGGGATAACATGGCTGTTTTATTGGATAAAGGATTTCTGTTGAAAAGGACCATGAAATGTTTCACAAAGGCTCAGAAGCATGCCCATTTTATAGACTGCAAGATCCACAGGAAAGGAGAAAAGATCTATGAATGCTCCTTCTCACTGCTCTGCCACTCCCCTCTGGTCTCTCACATGGAGGTCCAAATGAGAGGTTGTAATTAGGGCAGCATTCCCAAGATTAGGGAAAGTAGGACAGCTTCTCAAAAGAAGGCACAAATGGAATGCATTCCCTCAAACCTCCAGACCCTACACTAAGAGAATCGAGGACCTCAGCAAAACAGGACAGGGAAGTGGCTTAACACTTTAAATGCCAATCTCCACACTCTGATTTATCCAATGATCTCTTGCACATCTTGCCTCAGTCTAACACATCTCACTGCTCCACTCATTACTCTCTGTAGAGCATCACATATTCCAATAGAACAGGTAGGACTCACACTTGTCCTCAGCCTAATGCCCTTTCACATTCATGCATCATACTGATCCTCCACAAATGATTTTCTTCATTCTCTGTATCAAGGCAATTTACCAGCACTGCTGCCTCACAGCGCCAGAGACCCGGGTTCAATTCCCAACTCAGGCGAATGACTGTGTGGAGTTTGCACATTCTCCCCGTGTCTGCGTGGGTTTCCTCCGGGTGCTCCGGTTTCCTCCCACAGTCCAAAAGATGTGCAGGTCAGGTGAATTGGCCATGCTAAATTGCCCGTAGTGTTAAGTAAGAAGGGGTAAATGTAGGGGTATGGGTGGGTTGCGCTTCGGCGGGTAGGTGTGGACTTGTTGGGCCGAAGGGCCTGTTTCCATACTGTAAGTAATCTAAAAAAAAAAACCTCCCTGAACGTTCTCCTTGCAGGAGAAGTGAGCAACTTGTCAAGATGCAGCAGTGCAGGGCGAGGGGATTTGGGATGGTTGGGACTCCACTTACAGCCACTGGTAATGTGAGCTCTGCTTTTTCACAGGGAACAAGAGATTATTCTATTAAAATGCAAATGTCAGCAGAGATTAGCTATAAAAATGAGTTTCCTCAGGCACTGGGGTTCAGACATGTTAAAGGAGCTGCTTCTCTATTAGTAAATCCTAAGTTAACACAGTTGGATCTTGATAGCTGTTTCATATTTCCTGTGAATGGATTTTTGACTAAGTAAACTCAGCTGGTGATGATGCTCTGGGTGGAGAAATTTGTGCTATTGAACTCCTGACCCTTGATCTTAGGTGGTGGTGGACAGTGGAGCTGCATAAGCTGCTCCCGAGCCACTTAGAAGATTGGTTGCAGGAAAATGCAGTTGCAGGTAGGTAAATACTGTACTGTTGAAGTGGCTTTGAGCAGTTGCCAATCACCTGTTAAGCAGGGATAAGAATGTATGACAGAAGGAGGGTTTTGAACAAGTTGAGTGAATGGGCAAATGCACGGCAGATGAAATATAATATGAGATTATCTGCTTTGATAACAAAGGAAAGTGGGTTATTATTTGGATGGTAAGAGATTGGGAAAGGGGTCAGTACAACAAAATCTGGGTATCCTTGTATAACAAGCAGGCAGGGAAGGTAAATTATATGCTGGCCTTTATAGTGGGAGGATTTAAGTACTGGACCAGGGCTGCTTTGCTGCAATTGCACAAGACCTTGGTGAAATCACACCTAGAATATTGTGTACAGTTTAGGTGTCCTTATCTGAGGAAGGACGTTCTGGCTATGGAAGGAGTACAACTAAGGTTTACCAGGCTGATTCCAGGGATGGCAAGACTGATGTATGAAGAGAGATTGGGTAATTCAGGACTATATTCGCAGTGTTTTATAAGAAAGAAGCCTATAAACTTCTAACAGGACTAGACAGGGTAAATGCAGGAAGAATGTTCCTGATGACTGGGGAGTTCAGAACCAGGAGTCACTGTCTCAGGATATGGGGTAGGCCATTTAGGATTGAAATGAGAAGAAATTTCTTCACCCAGGGAGTGATGAGCCTATGAAGTTCTCTGCGACTGACAGTGGTTAACTCAAAATATTGCATGTTTTCAAGAAGTTGTTAGATATAATTCTTATGTCTAAAGTGATCAAAGGGGTATAGGACAAAGGGGTGCAAGTGAAAGAAGTTCCTATTTATTATAATGCTATGAACAGCAGTGTCCTACCAGGCCATGACTGGAACTCTTCAGTGTGAGGGCAAATTCTTTACATTTCATTCATTCATAGAATTAAGACATTGCTGGCTAGACCAACATTTATCGCCCATCCCTAATTGCCCAGAGAGCAGTGGTTCTGGAGTTACATGAAGGCCAGACAACTAAGGATGGCAGAGGGCGAAAGTGAGGACTGCAGATGCTGGAGATCAGAGTCTAGATTAGAATGGTGCTGGAAAAGCACAGCAGGTCAGGCAGCATCCGAGGAGCAGGAAAATTGCCATTCCTGATGAAGGGCTTTTGTCCGAAACGTTGATTTTCCCGATGCTACCTGACCTGCTGTGTTTTACCAGCACCACTCTAATCTAAACTGAGGATGGCAGTTTCCTTCCCTAAAGAATATTAGTCCAAAATCATGTTGAGCTTGGAAAGAGTAGGTGGAAATTGTTTCTGTTGGCAGAAGGGCTGAGAAACAGAGGACACCAATATAAGATTATGCTAAGAGAGCCAACAGTGACTTGAGGAGAATATTTTTAGTGCAGTAAATAGTTGGAACCTGGTCTAGAATTAGGGTCTAGAATCTTAAAGAGTGGAAGAGACAGATACAATCAGGGCTTTCAAAGTAGAGTTACATAAGTACTTGAAGAAAAATAATTGCAGGATTATGGAGAAGGGACAGGGAACTGGGACCAACCGAGTAGCTGTTGCAGAGAGTTAGCATGGACACAGTGGGCTGAATGGCCTCCTTCTGCTCCATAACCATTTTACAATTCTAGATACTTGCCCTCAAGATCAGTCACAAGTTCATCATTTCAGAATTGACAAGTTGAGTTTAAGTCATTTTCCAGGTGACAGCAGTTTGCAGAACTGTTCACAATATGAACAGAAACCAAAACATATTGAACGGTAAGTGCTCTGGCTCACATTGACCTATGGCTCAACAAGTGAACTTTATGATGGCTAAGATGTTTCATATAACTTATCACATGAGGATATGGATTAGCTATGTTGACATCAATTGGTGGCTATTATTGCATCATGAATAACAAGAAAGTGAAAGCACATATTTATCATTCATGAGGTAATCCTGAAGTTTGACACTATGGGTTATAAATGGGGTTATTTAGAAAATGGGTGGAAAATCATATCCAGCATTTATGCACAATACCTGGGTATGAGAAATATATGCAAATCCAATGTTGCTTTTAAGAGTGATGCATCAAAGTAACTTATTTTTAAGGCAACTTAATAGGTTTATAGGTGTCATATCCTCCTATAATTCACAATAACATGAAGGCTCATGTTATAAACTGGATTGAAATATTGAGTGTTTCTTAAACGACTTGACAGGTGATTCAGCATTCTCATTGTACTAATTAGTTGATCAGGTCTCCATTATCTATGACACAGTGATCTTTAAGACTGTGTAATGTGCTGGGCTCTGCTTCCTATTACAGTGCTTATGAAAAGGAGGAAAATGTAACTCTCGTTTAATTCAGAAACAATGTACAAAGTTCAAAAAACAGACCTGTCTTTATCAGATCACGTATTTCAGGTGGCCACTAGCAAATTTTAATTCCACTTAGATCCTCCAAGGCCTACAAACAATTTGCATGCACAACGGCCTCGCCAGAAAATTTCCTTTATTGCTTGGCTGTGTTGTTAAGCCTTTTCTCTGAATCACAAAGTTAGATGTTCACACATGTAATTGGGACTGGCACTTTACTGAACTGCTGTGTGAATATTGCATTGTTGCAAATGTTAAACTGAGGCCCATCTGCCTGCTCATATGGATATGAAAGAATGTGTGACACTATTCAAAGAAGAGCAAGGAGTTCTCGTGTTCTAGCCAAATACCTTAAACTTCCATACCTTTGCTCTAATTGGGATTTTGCTGTCTTTCTTTTCCATTTGTTTTCAAGATATGGATACTTCTGGAAAGATCACATTTACTGCCCATCCTCAATTATTCAGCTACTCTGCTTTCTTCCCACAGATGCTGTGAAACCTGCTGAGTTTCTCCAGCAATTTCTGTTTTTGTTTCATATCTCCGACATCCACAGCTCTTTGTTTTATCTTATTATTACAACTTATGTACAGGGTCCTTGCTATTTGTAGGAGATACATAGAGTCATATAACATGGAAACAGATCCTTCAGTCCAACTCATGAACACCAACCAGACATCCCAATCTGACCTAGTTCCATTTGCCAGCATTGACCCTTATCCCTCTCAACTCTTCCTATTCATATTTCCATCCAGGTGCCTTTTAAATGTTGTAATTGTACCAGCCTCCACTACTTCCTCTGTCAGCTTGTTCCATACACGCACCATCCTCTGCGTGAAAACGTTGCCCCTCAGGTCCTTTTAAAATCTGTCCCCTCTCAGTCTAAAGCCATGCCCTCCAATTTTAGACTCCACCACCCTTGGAAAAAGACCTCAGCTATTCACTCTATCCATGCCCCTCATGATTTTATAAACCTATATAAGGTCACCCCTCAGTCTCCGATGCTCCAGAGAAAATAGCCCCAGTCTAGTCAGCCTCTCCCCATAGCTCAAACCCTCCAGTCCCAGCAACATCTTTGTAAATCTTTTCTGCACCCTCTCAAGTTTAACAATATCCTTTCTATGGAAGGATGACCAGAACAGTATGCAATATTCTAAAAGTGGCCTCACCAATGTCCTGTACAGCCACAACATGCCATCCTAACTCCTATAACTCAATTATATGGCCAATGAAGGAAAGGGTGCAAAACACTTTCTTCACCACTCTATCTGCCTGTGACTCTACTTTCAAGGATCTATGCATCTACACCCCTAGACCTCTTTATTTGACAACACTCCCCAGGGGCCCTACCATTAACTGTATAAGTCCTGCCCTGGTTGGCCTTACCAAAATACAGCACCTATATTTATCTAATTTAAACTCCATCTGCCAGTCTTCGGCCCATTGGCACATCTGATCAGGGTCCCATTGTGCTATGAGATAATCTTTTTCACTGTCCACTATACCAGCTATCTTGGGGTCATCTGCAAACTTACTAGCCATACCTCCTAAATTCACATGCAAATCATTTATATAAATGCCAAAATGCAGTGGACCCAATTCTGATCCTTGTGGCACACTGCTGGTCACAGGCCTCTAGTCCAAACAACAACCCTCCACCCTACCATCTGTCTCCTACCTTCAAGCCAATTTTGTATCCAATTGGCTAGGTCCCTCTGGATCCCATGTGATCTAACCCTACTAAGTAGTCTACCATGCTGGACCTTGTTGAATGCTTTGCTGAAGTCCATATAGACAACGTCTACCACTCTGCCTTCATCATCTTCTTTGTCACCTCTTCAAAAAGCTTAATCAAGTTAGTGAGACACGATTTTCCATGACAAAGCCATGCTGACTATCCTTAATCAGTCCTTGCCTTTCCAAATGCATGTATATCGTGTCCGTCAGAATCCCCTCCAACAACTTACCCACTACTGATGTAAGGCTCACCAATCTATAGTTCCCTGGCTTTTCCTTACATCCTTTCTTAAATAATGCCACCACATTAGCCAACCTCCAGTTTTCTGGCAACTCATCCACGGCTATCAAAGACACAAATATCTCAGCAAGAGGCCAAGCAATCATTTCCCTAGCTTCCCACAAAGCTCTGAGAAATACCTGATCCAGGAAATAATGTACCTTTATGTGTCTTATGACCTACAGTACCTCCTCTTTGATAATATGAACGCTTTTCAAGATATCAATATTTACTTCCCTAGGTTCTGTATCTTCCAAGTCTTACTCCACAGTAAATACTGGTGCAAATGTTTGTTTAGTATCTCATTCATCTCCTGTCTTTCCACACATAGATGGCCACGCTGATCTTTAAGATGCCCAACACTCTCCCTAGTTACGCTTTTACCCTTAATGTATTTATAAAATCTCTTTGGATTGTTCTTAACTCTATCTGTCAAAGCTATCTCATGTCCCCTTTTTGCCCTCCTGATTTCCCTCTTAAGGAGATAGGTAGTTCTTCTATAACACAATTGTTGCATTCTTGAGCAAACCCGGCATTGTAGAAAAATTGCACTTTAGAAATATCGCTTAAAGTGGTGGCAATGTAATCATGTTACAGCCAACACGTTTTAAAAGTTCACGCTTTAGAAACAGTGTCCCCAATTTGTCAATCGACTTACAAAGAATTTACATTAACGAAATGCGTGTTATTGCAGAACAACCTGTAACCCTACTGCCCTTATATTCTTCTAGGGATTCATTCGATCCCAGCTGTCTATACCTGATATATACCTTTTTCTTTCTCTTAATCAGAGCCTCAGTTTCCAGCACTCCCTACACTTATTAGCCTTGCCCTTCACAATAACAGGAACATATTGTCTCTGAACTCTCATTATCTCATTCTTAAAGACTTCCCATTTCCCAGCCATCCCTTTATCTGCAAATAGCCTCCCCCAATCAACTTTTGAAAGTTCATACCATCAAAATTTGCCTTACTCCAATTTCGAGCTTTAACTTTTTAATCAGTTCTATCCTTTTCCATATCGATTTTAAAGCTAATTGAATTATAATTACTTGCCCCAAAGTGCTCCCCACTGATACCTCAGTCACTTGCCTTGCCTTACTTCCCAATGGAATGTCATGTATTGCTCCTTTTCTAGTAGTTATATCCAAATATTCAATAAGAACATTTTCCTGTCACACTTAAATTCCTCCCTATTTGCACCCTTAACACTATCACAGTCCCAGTATTTGTTTGGAAAACTAAAATCCACTACCATTACCACCCTATTATTCTTACAGATATCTGAGATATTCTTACATATTTGCTTCTCAATTTCCCACTGACTATTGGGGTCTATAAATCAATTCAATAAGGTGATCATCCCTTTCTTATTTTTAAGTTCCACTCATATAACTTCACTGGACAATCTCCCAGAAATATCTTCCCTAAGTGCAGCCTTAATGTTTTTCCTCACTCCCCCTCGTCTACTGCCCCCTGTTCTATCCTTCCTATAGCATCTACAACTCAGAACATTCAGTTGTTAGTCCCGTCATTCCCAGAGCCACATTTCTGTAATAGCCGTGATATCACAGCCCATGTTCCCAACCATGCCCTTAGTTCATCTGCCTTACCTGTCCGGCCGCTTACATTGAAGTAAATGTAGTTTAATTTATCATTCTTACCTCGTCCTCTGCCAAGCTCTTGCCTGTCCTGACAGGATGGGATTTTCACTAGGCATTGGTGAGCTGATGGTGATTAAAACTTGTTGAATGCCCTGTTGTCAGCTCAAGTCATCTCATTAACATTCAGCTTTCTACCTCAACTAACTCACAAAATAAGAGAGATGTCAAGGAAACCCCGCATTTCTGATGAAGGGCTTATGCCTGAAATGTCAATTCTCCTGCTCCTCAGATGCTGCCTGACTTGCTGTGCTTTTCCAGTGCCAGACTTTTCGACTCTGATCTTCAGCACCTGCAGTCCTCACTTGCTCCAGTGCTGAAGGTCATTCACCTTCTTTCTTCTTCCAGTCCTGTGCAGTCCTCCAGGTGGCTGAGACTGCACTGGCCAGATGACAACCTCGAACCAGGCTGGCATGATCTTATGTTGTGGCTCCATTGCTGGTTCTGGGGAATGAGGAAATCTGGCCTATGTCCACCCTGTCCAGCAGGACCTCAGGGTCCTTGCCTTTAGAGCAGGATGACAACTTGCCCTGTCTTCCATGTTTAGGGCAGATATCAGAAACTATCATTTCATGAATGACAGAACCTATCTAGTGCAGGCATAAGAGATGCTGCTGAGTTCAAGAATATCCACGGAATGGTGAGTTGTTCAGATGTGAGGGACACCATGGATCTGGAGTAGGTAGATAATGAGGCAAATTTGGTAAGATACACAGAGAAACTCAATTGGACTTGATGCAACTTAGACATAGCCTAAAAAATGTAAAATACAGCCCAACATGTTTTAAAGATATCTTTAGTTCACTCCTGAATCTTTTCTCAGAAGAAAAAAGAGCCACCTGTCAAATCTTTCATGATGTATTACGATTTCTGGTAACATCCTTGTAGATGTTTTCTGCACTGTCTCAAGTACCTCTATGTGTTTATTATAATACGGTGACCAGAACTGCACACAGTGTTCTAAATGTAATCTAAACAAATTTTGATGCAGCTTTGAAACAACATTTCAATTGTAGTCTTCTGATTTTGCATTTTTATATGGTTTTAATAATCTGTGATATAACTTCTAATGTTTGGTATATTTGTATTTTGCGATCTCTCTGTACCTTTCTTTCCTAGACCAGCACTTTTCAGATAATAAGTGACTTCCATATGTTTCTTACCCAAATGTCCACCCTCATCTGTGTTGAATCCTATTAGTGACACTTACTGCCACCAAAATGGAACGCTGCTGAAGAGCAGGACATTGAATCCAGTGCCTCAGAATAACAATGGCAGCATTTCAAAATTAATCTATTAGGTTTATTGTGATTGTGACACACTGAGGGGGTTGTTAAGTGTGGTATTGATGGAATTTTCTTTCTTTGGAATGTAAGAAAAGTACGTTAGAGAGAAAATCATGTGACATAAAAGAGATTTCAGAAAAAACATACGAACATATTATATTCCATAATATATATTATAATATTCTAGATATATTTATAAATCAGGCATAAGTTATAAGGAAGGGTTTACAATATAAATCAGTGTATTTCTGAAAAACAATTTTTACACAATGTGAAATCTTTCAAAATGACAAATATAATATTTTTAAAACTGTGAATGTTTGCGATAATATTTGCTGCAATTTTTGGTTGTGTAGATGAGTGAGCACAACTTCACGGACATCAAAATGAGTCATTTACAGTATTAGCAAAGAGATCTCCATGATCCTAGCTTGAATGGTATAATGTAGGCTGACTTTTAGTAGGAATGTGCCTTTAGTAGCATTTTCCTCAGAATACTAATAATAGAAAACACAGCAATGAGGTTCACAGTGTTATTTTTTTTGAGTGTCTTTCAGTCATCATGGCTGTTAAGTGTCTTTCGCTCTCTTTTCTCTCCCACACCATCATCACTGACTGAATCATTAATGGAAATTACATTTATAACATTCTGTTAGATAATAAAACTGCCACTAATCCTATCTGATTAGTGTCTATAATGTTTATTTCTCACCCAGTTTTAAATTCTTGATTGTCTTACTGCTGTGTTAATGTCAGTCAGCTTTTGATTTGTGCTAATCTTTCTGACCCACTCTTTCTCAAATAAGATGAGCTCACCAGTGGACACAGTGTCCTTTCTATTTCATTGAAAAACACAACTTGAATTTTTAATGTCAAAAAACACATGCTGATACTTGGAGCTAAAGTGATTGAAGTAATAAAGGATTGATTGGAGCAAATAGAATTTGACTATTACCAGTAGTTGAAGATCTAGAATAAATGGCCATAGATATAAAACTAAATACAAGGTATTTAGGACAGGTAGCAAGTGAAATTGCTCAAATCAGAAAGTTGTGCGGCTTTGGAATTCACTCCGAGGTTGGTGGCTGAGGTTGAAATTGTGCCAATACTCAGGATTAGATTGAAGAGGTGGAGAAAAAGCCGGAAGTTAGAGAAAAAAATAGGAATAGGCCAACAATTATGTGCTTGCATGGCTGGTTAACACTGACACAATCCAAATAGGGTCAAAAAGCGTGGTGCTGGAAAAAGCATCAGCCCTTCACATTCCTGATGAAGGGTTAGTGCCCAAGACTTTGACTCTCCTGTTCCTCAGATGCTGCCTGACCTGCTGTACTTTGTCCAGCACCATGCTTTTCAACTCTGACTCTCCAGCGTCTGCAGTCCTCACTTTCTCCCACAATCTAACTAGGCCAATCCATTTAAAATTACCTACCTCATCTTTTAGGATCAGACCTATCTAGAAATATTTTTGGTGCATTGTTGATCCAGGTTGAGACTCGTGTTGGGGGCTCATTTGAGTCACATAGCTATATTGGTGCCAACATTTTTTCTACAAAAGCTATATGGGTCAAAACATAGGGCTGCCAAACTAAATGTAGGTGTGCAACAAAGGAAGGTTGAATAATTGCTAGAGCAATGCAGGACTCACACATTTGCTCTTAATAACTGACATTGCAAAGGTGTTGCCATTGGAGCTGTATGACAGAAACCCTTCCTGTGAGATGATATCCTCCCCTGGGATGGCATCCTCTCCCATGAGAAAGCCAACACCTGACAAAGTGCACACTCGCCCCCCCACCCTGAGAATGCATGTGGAGAAAGTGGCACAGCAGGACAAAACTGCTGAGACTCACTTGGGTAGCTTGCTGGAAATCAAGTCCCACTACTCCCAGAGTTGTCAGCAAAGTTAGAGATCTTATTAAAGTATGCAAAATTCCCCAACTGACCTGTCTTTTAGACTTAGGTTGACAGAGGGCTCACTGTACATATTAAAAATCGTTATCTATTACAAATAAGTAAGACTCTAACTGACTGACTGTGTGGAGTTTGCACATTCTCCCCGTGTCTGCGTGGATTTCCTCCGGGTGCTCCGGTTTCCTCCCACAGTCCAAAAATGTGCAGGTTAGGTGAATTGGCCATGCTAAATTGCCTGTGTGGACTTGTTGGGCCGAAGGGCCAGTTTCCACACTGTAAGTAATCTAATCTACAGATAGATAATTATCAACCATCAACTTATACATTTACTCATAAAAACTCTAACTCCTTATAAAACTTCCTCTATACACATGTATGTACAGATTGAGACGAGTACAAAAAGGTTGGTTTGATGGATGCAAGGAAAGATTGGGAAGGCAGTTCAATGGTCCTTGACCACAGGGTTTATTGAAATGAGCCTTTTGGCTTGTCAGGACTTACTGTTCATTGATCTTTCTTCTCTGCGTACCTTCACTTGCTTCTAGGTGCCACAGAATGACTGGTTCACATTTATAAAGTCTCTGACTGTTTGGTGAAGAGCAACAGCTTACAGCAACTGAGGGAGAGGGGAAGCAAACTACCTTTTTTCAGGCTTGAAATTTTTTTACTGCAGAGAAAACAACTGATTCTTTGGAGGTTTGATGGCTTCTGACCAAACTGTTCATTTACCTGGAAGCCAATCATAGTTGTTGGCAGGCTAAAGTCCTTTGTTAATGACAACTGGTACCCATTCCACAGACCAATCAGCTACATGTTGTCCACTGAATCTTCCTTCATACACACCACCTAGCTCCAGCTCATCTGTAGTAACCTCCCCTCGCTGCTTGAAGCAGCAGCAATATATTAGTACTTACAATGTGTGTCAGTAATACACTTTGAAAAGGTGCAATAATCCTTTCCACATTCTTTGATTTTTAAAACTGTCCTTCTACCATTTCAGTCCGCAACCAAAAATACAGAAATATAACAAGATATATTCTTTACAAAACTACCAAAGTGAAAATATCCAATTGTACCATTTATCAGGTAAGTCAGTTTGTTATGCATAAAATGTTGCCAGGCAGCTTGAGGCTAATTTACTTCTGCTCTCTGGAAAGTGCTCATGTATTCTGCAGCTCTATCATTATAGGCTACACTTGTCCAGTTGTAATTGACAGATTAGTACATTGATGCAAATTTAAAATGTTTTACAAAGTTTAAGGAGCTGTAGCACAACCTAACTGAGTCATAGTCACTGATCTTCAGAATAGGTAGCAGGTTAGGTTTGTGTCTATCACTGTTTATATGCTGCTCTAGATTAGTAATACTATGCTTGAGAGAAGGGGTAGCATATAATAAATGGAAATGTATCAAACTCAAAAATTCTAAGTTTACATTCATCTGAAGGGGGCTCTTCTGATCTGTTTCAGAGTCCATGAGGATTTTCATTTAAATGGATAATGGGAAGCATTTGCTTGTGACCTCTGATGATTAAATTAGATTAGATTCCCTACAGGGTGGAAACAGGCCCTTCGGCCCAACCAGTCCACACCGACCCTCCTAAGAGTAACCCACCCAGACCCACTTCCCTCTGACTAATGCATCTATCACTACGGGCAATTTAACATGGCCAATTCACCTGAACTTCACTTCTTTGTGACTGTGGGAGGAAACCAGAGCGCCCGGAGGAAACCCACACAGACACGGGGAGAATGTGCAAATTCCACACAGACAGTTTACCGAGGCTGGAATTGAACCTGGGACCCTGGTGCTATAAGTAGTGACCAGTCTGATATTCTTCATTACTGAACATAGGTTTGCTATAATAATACTCTCACAAATAAATATTTACTGTATTAGAATCATATTTTAAGATTGAAAAAAACAAATTTCTACTTTCACATTTCCCATGTTTCATCTGCAACATGGTAAGAGGTCAATAAATCTTTGTAAAATAACCTCAAGTATTTGAGATATAGGTGACACCTTTTCTATGCACCACACACTGTCAGTCATGTCTTCAATTCATCATCTTCTGTCACTTGTTCAATATTTTTCTTTTATTTTGCCAAAGAGGATTACCTTCCCTTGCTATGCATCTAATCTTTTTCCTGGATAACAAATCAAAAACGAATAAACACCATTGAATAATAAAAAAACTTCCTTCAGAGAAAATTGAAAAGAGCTCAAAGAGTGTTATGGTCTCTGAACATGTCAGCTTTAATTAACCAAAGGTTTAACCTTTGCCATTCTGAGGATGTTCTTCCAAAAAAATTATTAATGACGTCATCTTGTGAGTAGAAGTTTTTCCACCTGGCTACCTTTATTTCTTGAATGGATATCCTACTTGTGGATTAATTACTGTGGTTAATTAAACACATCACTGCTTTATAAAATGAAATAGCTAAAACACCAATCAGACCAATTAATAAATGGTGGCTCAGTTTAAAATAAGCATGCCAGCATTTTAGTGGAGTGCTTTTGCATTATATTGGTAATGCAAATTAGGATATATTATTTTCCCTCTGCAATCAGATGATATTAATATATTTGCATTTAAGGAAATCACCAACTTCAGACTTATGTACTCTCTCCATACTGTCTCATCAAATGTTCCCATGAAGATACTATATTGGCTAGATACAGAGCAAATTTCCCTTTACACTGCCCCATCAAACACTCCTAATGTTAGATATATAAATCTGCCTCTGCACTGCTCCATCAAACACTTCTCTTGCTCATATATACCAGTTACCACTACACCTGTGACATGTTAAATTCTGTTGTCAAATCTCCCACTATTGTCTTGTTCAAAGAACGACCATTCTACATAGAAATTTTGAATTCATTCTGCAGCAAAGCACTTCAAAACTCACAAATGTAAGTTACTAACATCAAACTCATTAAAAATCTATTTCTTCAAAAGTAACAGTGACTAAAGAAACGCTCAATATGCTTCCTGCTGGTGGAACCAGATTGGGTGTCCATCTATGCCAGGGATCTGAGAACTTTGCTCTCCATGTCTCAAGTATATTGATGAGGTTTCAGATCTCAAGCTGGGAGCTGCTTAGTTATACCAGCAGAAAAGCTTGTTAAAGGAAAGCACTTTTATTAGAAAGTAACATAGCTAATATAATAACAGTTGTCTTTTTTTTAGTTTTCGGTCACTCACTGAAGAAGAAAGGTTCCCTGCTATCAAACTATTCTAACACTTTAATTCTTCACATCAGATTAATGAGAGAAGATGTGAAAATAAATCACCAGAGGCAATTTTTAATGGTGCGAAAATGATTAATGATAGTACTGGTTATATCTAATTGAAACTCATACTTCATCTGTAACTTGAATATTAACTATTTAGGTCTTTGACAGATTAGAAATTACTTTAAATTCCTGGCAATCCACTTATTGAGACATAGAAACCAGACTTTTTAATATCTTAAACTGACATCTCACTTCACCTGCAACAGGATTCATTTCATCACTATACTCACAGAGTGGTTTAGATTATATTGCTGCATTTATTATGAAACTTTAATGTTCAGCACATAATACTGTTATTTAATAAATAATGGGCCAAAACTAATCATGCTTGACAAATGTAAGGGTGAAAGCAGGAGGACAGAAGATGAGATAAATCAGGAGCTAACTATTCAATGATGACAAGCTTAGGTTTTAAAAGGTTGCATGCTCTTGCAAGTAGAGCAAACTAAGGATGGGGGGTGTGAGAAATCAGATTGGAATATTGGATGACAAGTGTTGATTTCACTGTTGTGAGGAGGTAGGGAGGAGGCTGAGTGTGGGCTGGAGCATTCAGATGTTAGTCGAAGCATATTATGTAGTCCATGCAGTAATAATGTTTCACTTTCAAATTATGGGATAGTTTATTTTCTTTGATCATAAAAAACAGAAAATTCAATATTTCATAATTAGTATTTCCTAAACTGTGGGGCATAAGAAAAAAGATGATTCATTCAACTTCTTAAGCCTGTTCCACTTTTCAATAGATCATGGCTGCTCTGCATGTACATTGCATTTATCCACCTTTGCTTCAGTCCCCTTGGTAACCATACCCAACAACAAATCTCATTATGGCCTTAAAACCTCCAGCTGACTCCAAGAATCAACAACCCATTGGGGGAAGAGAATCCCACATCTTCACTACCATTTCTGTTGTTCAACTCTTCCTGATATAGCTTCTAAGTGGCCTGACTCCAGTAATAAGATTGGTCCTTGTACTCTGGGTCAGGTAAAGATAAAGTTGCCATAGTCTGGCCACAGGGGCACTCCTTCATTAGAGAGTGATGACCAGTGATGGTTTAATTTGAGAGTCACCACACTTCAGGTGAGAGGAGAGACTGACAGGAAGGTTTTTCATGGTAATCCAAGCCATTGTGAGAATTGAACCCATGCTGTTGGTAACACTCTGCATCCCTCTGGGTACCATCTTCAGAGTAAACAACTTCTCTGTATCTACTCTAGAAAATCACTTGTAACTTTAAAACTGTGATTAGATTGCCCTTTAGCTTCCTAAATTCAAGGGATACAATCAAAGTTAATGCAATCTATTCTCAAAGCTTAACCTAATATAATTCTGGTGAATCTTCACTGCACTCTTTCCAAGACAAATATATATAATTTCTAGGATGTAGTATCTAAAATTGAACATAGTACTCCACAAGGAGGCTGACCATAGCTCTCAACAATTGGAGCATTACTTCTATTGTATTCCGCCTCTTTCGATAAAGTCCAACATGCAAGTTAGATTATCTTCAAATCTGTGTATATTATTATTAATTTTGCAAATAATATGTAGCTGAATCTTATATGATGCATTCTGGAAACCCACATTGTGAACATGCAGAGATACCTTCCTATGCAAACCACCAGTGACTTGTCAAAAAAATCTACTACATTAGTCAGATATGACTTGGCCTTCACAATCCTTGGCCAGTGCACATGGTTCTGCACAATTCTTGAGACAGTAATGTTGTCAGCAGTGGAAAAGAGGAAGGCAATCATATACACCTGCAATAATTATCCTTTAATTCTCCTCAAACAACTAATGAGCTCCTTAAGTGAAGTAAATGCTAAGAAAAAGATTCTTCATTTAGTTGTGAAGTGCTCCATTTTGTTAAAAATAGTTCAATAGTAATTGTGAGACTTATGATTTACCAAAGAGGTATCTTGGGCAACACAACATATTTTGATAAAAGGGGAGTTCATGATCCGCTGGAGGTGAAGCTAAGGATCTCGATGTGGGAATGTATGAAATGCACAAGTTGCAGTTGGCCATTAATTTAGAAGGCCATATCCTCTCCTGGATATCTATATCCTGCAGGTTTAATGCACATCTTTTTCAATATATTTGCAAAATATGCCACAACAATAAATAAACTGATCGAATGAGGAAATTAATGAATGACCCACTATGAAGCTCTCTTCACATTTAAACTTGTCATGCTTCACGACAGATTTGCAAAAGTTAGGGCCTGGAGTCTCATTTCATGAAATAAGCAAATATGTTTGTTTTAAACTTTCATTTTGCTAATGTTATTCAATGTACTGACAATTACAAGTCCCTGGGGGGGGGTGTTAGACAATGACAAACAGCTGTTGTCCCTTCTGTAAGCATTACTCCAGTTTTATGCACATTTTTTTCCTCACAACAATTAGCTAGGAGGAATATTAGTTCCTAAATTATCCCTTGTCTTTGAAATGCATTTTGCATTGTTGCATTTCAGAAACTTTGGTGATGTATTTAGGGTAAATATCGATCATTAATGAGGAAGAATTGACAAACGAGTTTGTTTTTTGTACACTGTAGAAACTATTTCATTTATTCCACCTATCATGATGATGGTAAGGGCATCATAACATTTTGTGTAATTTACTCCCAGTTCCCTGTTATTAAAGTACATTTCTTTGGGAAACAGAGAATCTAGATTATGGAGAAAAATAAACTAGGAATAACAAAGAAAGAAAATGACCACCAACACAATGTTTGAGTATTAATTTTGACAGGGTTTTAAATCACGGTTAGTGAAAATGATGTATGCTTTTACTTTTACTTTGAATAGTTTTGTCAAAAGTATTTCCATAAGTCACAGGGAAGACTATATTTGAAGATGAAAATAATATTTCAAACTGTGGCAAACAAACACATTGACAGATAGCTTCCTCAGAAATCACAGTTGCATGCTGTATGACCACACATTTATCACAGGGCTTTATGTTATAGTTACAGCAATCATTACTGCAGAATAAACCTCATCAAACTATGATCTTTGTGAACTCATCTATTTCCTACTGTCTCAGATGAAATATTACCAGTTGATTTGACTAGAGTGATTTATGTATAAAACCATTAAAGAGACATCACATTTCAAAGAAATTATGATGCCTGTGATAAGGCAGGGAAATATGGCTAATTGGAAAATTATTTCAGAGAAGCAACATATTGAATGGCCTCCTTGTTTCCACTGGTTGGGGAGCCGAGAACCAGGGGACACAAATTAAAAATAAGGGGGATGCTACTTAGGTTCAAGATGAGTTTTGTTTTTCACAGAGCTGTGAATCTTTGGATTTCTGTAACCCAAAGGGCTGTGGAATTCAGTATTTTAGTATGTATAAAGTAGAAATTGATTCATTTCTGATTGCCAGTGGTGCACAGGGTTATAGGGTTGGAGTAAGTAAAAGGCATTGAAGTATTTGATCAGCCATGATTTTACTAAATGGCATGCTTTTGTTCCAATGTTCCTACTGTGCTGTACAATGTTATGACATCAATGTCTTCCACGTTGGTAAGATTATGAGAGAGTGACACTCACACCCATGGTCAAATGTCTCACCCCAATTTTGATCTTTGACCTGAGATCCTGTAGAATCACTTCATAGAATCATACAGTCATAGAGACCTACAGCACAGAGACAGGCCCTTTGGCCCAAACTGGTCCATGCTAACCACAATGTCCATCCATGCTAACTCCATTTCCCTGCACTTGGCCCATATTCTTCTAAACCTTTCCTATCTATGTATTTGTCCAAATGTTTTTTAAATATTGTTAATGTACCCTCCTCAACTACTTCCACTGGCGACTCATTCCATATGTATACAATCCTCTGTGTAAAAATGTTGCCCCTCAGGTTCCCTTTTGTCCTTTCCCTTCTGACCTTAAACTCATGACTTCTAGTCCTCGATTTCCCAACCCTGGGAAAAAGACTGAGTGCTTTCACCCTATCCATGCCTCTCATGTTCTTATAAGATTTCCCCTCAGTCATAATCATAGAGATGTACAGCACAGAAACAGACCCTCTTTCCCCTTTCACCCTAAACCTATGCCCTCTAATCTGGACTCCCCCACCTGAGGGAAAAGACCTTGTCTATTTACACCTTGTCTATTTATCCCTCAGCCTCTGACGCTCCAACCCTGGCAATATCCTTGTAAATCTTTTCTGAACCCTTTCAAGTTTCACAAAGTCCTTCCGATAGGAAGGAGACCAGAATTGCACGCAATATTCCAAAAGTGGCCTAACCATTGTCCTGTATAGCTGCAACATGACCTCCAATTCCTGTACTCAATACTCTGACCAATAAAGCAAACCATCCCAAACACCTTCTTTACTATCCTATCTTCCTGCTACTCTACTTCCAAGGAATTATGAACCTCCACTCCAAGACCTCTTTATTCAGCAACACACCTGTAGGACCTTACCATTAAGTGTATAAGTCCTGCTAAGATTTGCTTTCCAAAGATGCAGCACCTTTCATTTATCTAAATTAATCTCCATCTGCCACTCCTCAGCCCATTGGCCCATCTGATCAAGATCCCATTGTAATCTGAGGTAACCTTGTTTGCTGTCCACTACACTCCCAATTTTGGTGTTATCTGCAAACTTCCTAACTATACCTACGATGTTCACATCCACATCATTTATATAAATGACAAAATGTAGTGGACCCAGCATTGATCCTTGTGCACTCCACTGGTCACAGGCCTCCAGTCTGAAAAGCAACCCTCCACCACCACCCTCTGTCTTCTACCTTCAAGCCAGTTTTGTATCCAAATGGCTAGTTCTCCCCGTATTCCATGAGATCTAACCTTGCTACCAGTCTCCCGTGGGGAACCTTGTCAAATGCCTTACTGGAGTCTATATAGATCATGTCACTCTGCCCTCATCAATCTTCTTTGTTACTTCTTCAAAATTCCTATGTTGTTGGTTCCAATGTGTACAATGACCTCCTGTTGCTCCGTCTCCCTCTTGAGAACATTCTGCACCCTCTCTGAGACATCCAGATCCTGGCACCAGGGAGGCAACGCACCATTCTGATTTTACACTGCTAACCACAGAAATGTCTGTCTGTGCCTCTGACTAGAGAGTCCCCTAACACAATTGATTGCTTGGAACCTGACATACCCCTCATTACATTAGAGCCTGTCTTGGTACCAGAAACTTAGCTGTTCTTGCTACATTCCCCTGAGAATCCATCACCTCCTACATTTTCGAAAACAGCATGCTTGTTTGAAATGGAGATAGTCACAGAAGACTCTTGCACTTCCTGCCTACCTCTCCTATCTTTCCTGGAGGTTACCCATCTATCTGACAGTATCTGTGGCCTTTCTCCCTTCCTATAACTGCCATCCATCACACTCTCTTGCTCTTATAAATTCCTCATTGCCTCTAACTATCGCTCCAACTGATCCATTTGATCTGATAGGATTCACAATCAAAGACATTTCTTGCAGATATAATCCTCAGTAACACGTAAACTCTCTCAAAATTCCTACATCTGACAAAAAGAGCATATCACTTTCCTCAAGGCCATTTTTCCTTCTTCACAATCTACAGATCCAGAAAATAGCACCATCTTATTGCTCTAAAAAACACTGCTCCAGGCTAACTTAATACTTATGGTTTATATTTTAAAACTTTAATCAAGAGACATATAATCAAGAAAAAAACCCACTCTACTCACTATTGTAGATTTACAGCAAGGCTACACTTAACATTATGCAATTATCTGTTTCTGTGCTGTGACCTCTCCCAAACAGGTTTCTCCAAGATCAGTTGCGAATTTGGCTGTTTGTTAAGTTTTCCTAGGTGCACTCCAATGTCCAGAGATTGTCTTCTATGTTCTAAAGAAAAAGTCTTAGCTTGTCCATCTTCTTCCTATAGCTCAGACTGTTGAGTCCTGGCAACATCCTTGTAAATTTCTCCTGCACTCTTTCCAGTTTAATAACTTCCTTCCGATAGCAAGGCGACCAAAACTGAACATAATAGTCCAAGTGTGGCTTCACCAACATCCTAGTGGAATGAATCCTAAATCTCCCAACACAACCTCCTTAGTTCTGGTCCCATGTTGCTTTAGTAAAGGTTGCAGAAAAATGTTCAACCCATTGCAGGATTCACATCAACTTTCCCACAACCTGTAGCTTAAGGTTGCAGTAATCAGGAACACAGCCAGAAAATCCCCCTGTTTCCCCATCCCAGAAATTGTGGGAATTAGAATCTCAGGCCTAGGCTCTGCTCCGTAACTTTTAACCTTATTTTGTTTTTACACTATATTATAATTACTGCAATGTTTAATTTATAACTTTATTCTTTCTTTCTACCTTGTTCTTAAGACTCTGTTCCAAGGCACTCGTACCTAAGACAACGCCCTGTGTGGTGACATTATATATTTTTCACTGTACTCCTGTACTTTTGTACTTGGGTACATGTGACAATGGAATCAAAATCAAATCATGATCAAAATTTCCTAACATTCAGCAGGATTTCCCCTTTGCCCCAAATAGCATTTTGGGATCCAGGTCTATGATTTTAAGGGCTAGATAGAAAATGAAAATTTACATCAAACTTTGATATCAGAACAACTTCAAGGCTATGAAGAGAACTGAAAAAATGTCTGACAAATTATTTAATTTAATGTGAAAAATTCAATATAAATGTAATACAATCTACACTAGGAATGATGCAAGAGAATATAATGCAAATGACAAAACAGTTGTTGGAAGAGTTAACAGAGAAAGTCATAGAAAAAATTGCTGATTAGTTGATTAGGTATTTATCTGCATTTCTAGACAGCAAGTAACAATGAAAGGTAAGATCTGTCAAGAAGGAATGATGTTGCCAAGCCACTTTTCCTATTTGTAAAAAAAAATCTTAATTAATAACAGTATGTTAATTCATGTTCACAAATTAAACAGTTCAAAATATCAGCAGTTGTGAGATTCTAAAAAGGAACAATGAACATTTGAATATTTTCCAATGTGTTCCCATCCATCTTAATTCAGAATGATTTGGAGATGCTCAGTACACAGCAGGCTTTTGACAATCTCCTGGTACTAGCAGTGCACTGAGAAACAGTAATGAGCTTCAGTGTTGTAGGATTCAGAAATATAGAAATGAAAGCTGTTTGTACAGATCACCAATTTTTTTTTGGAGAATGAAGCATTTGACTGCTTCTATGAAACTGGTCTTGTCAATATATATAGCATAATTTAGCATAGAAAGATGCTATTCAGACTATTGTGTCCATGCCAGCTCATGAGTAGAGGTATTTAATTAATTAGGCTATTCCTTCCTTATTGCCTCCTAAAAATGTTTTAACTGCCTTTTAGATATGCCCTGCATGCCATGCAAAGATTTGTTTATGTATACCCCTTGGTCAATCTGTTTCTATATCCTTTTTAAAAGTTATAACATTTATTTTATTAATCATTCTTTTGAACACAACATATTCACTTTATATTTCTCTGCATACAACTACTCGTGTCAGCCATTTCACCAGCCTGTCTACATCCTTCTGAGGTCTGCTACCATCCTCTCTGTACTTGCAGAGCTTATCCGTGAATTTAACATTCAATCATGATGGGCGTTTAAAACAAATGCTAAAATTATTCCAATGGAAAGGTCAATTGGACAAATGTAGAAAGGCAACTGATCCACTTCCATCCATTTTGTGTTACTGGGAAGAAAAATTTTCTCCTGTTCTTTTTAGTGATTGAAATCCCAAAGCAGAACCACAAAGCTATTCCATTGCAACAATCCTATTAATATAAATCATTGCAAAGATGAATAGAGATTGCCAATAAAATTACTCAAATTACTCAGACACACTGAACACATATCTGTTTCTACAAATAGAACAGGTCAAACTGATTAGGTGAGAAAAGGAAACTGTCCCTCAAACAATTGTCAGTAGGTTAAAAATCTAGGATGTCATCTTCACACATCTTTATCAGACATGGAATTTCTGATATGTGTTTAAACCACATTCCAAGGAAGGTGTTGATTCAAGTGGTCCTGAATCAGGAAGTTCAGTGTCTGATACAAAGGGAATGCCAGATACAGATGGTACAAGTATTAGGTATTATGTCACTGAACAAAACTGGCTTTCCATCTAGTCAGAAACTTGTGATGAGCAGTCATGGGAAAGGGTGTTTGGCAATTTACAGGAAATTATTTGAACTGGTCCAAGCCAGCCTTGTAATGCAATCTGAGAAAGGAATTCATTAGATGTCATCTACACATCACTGACACTTTAAGCTTAATAAGGCAGCAAAGTAGAGGGGTAGGACACCAAAAATATCCAGCAACATCTCAACACAACCCAACTATATTAAACAACGAAATCTGTTTTTTGCCTCGAGGTGGAATGCAGAACACTGAGGATAAAGACAATTTCTAACACTTAGTAAGATGACACACTTAGTAAGAGATCTTCAGCTCAACAACTTTCTAGAAAAGCAATTTAAAATTTGTAGTGCCATGGGAAGGAGGAAATGAGTAGGACCAGTTGGGTGGAAGACATGATGGATTCTATGATGCAAAGGTATATAATTCAGTGAAAAGCAGATGATTCAAGTATTCTGTGGTAATATAAGTGAATTTGTTTTTAATTATCATACACATCTGCATTTCATGATTCATTAATCCAGAAATGATTCATTTTTCCTATGGTTTCCCAGCTCATTTTAGTTCTTTAAACATTTTGTTTTTGACCTTTTGAAACAAAAGTACAAATATATAGAAAACAATGAGAAGTATATCCACAAAATGCCAACAATGGATTACATAATAGGAATAAATAACATATTGACATTTAAGAAATAGGAAGAGAAGGCCATATGGCTGCTCAAGTCTGTTCTGCCATTCAATGAGTTCATGGTAGAGCTTCATCATCAACTGATCTTCCCACCTTAGCCCCACTTCTCTTTAGTATCCAAAATATAGAATCAGCATAGACTCATAAACTTAGCCCAGTACAGGAAGGAGGCATTTCAGCTTACCATGCTAGTAGCAGTTCTTTATAATAGCAGTTGAGATACTCCTGTACAACAGACTTTTTTTCCATATTGCCTCTTCAGATAATTATATTCTACCCTTTTGAAGGCTCTGATTGTTTCTGCATTCACCACTCTCTCAGGCAGTGCATTCCAAATCCTAACTACTCATTGTGTAAAAAAGACTTTCCTTTGTTTTCCTTTTTGCCTTCCACCTTAAGTTCATATTCACCCTTTCTGCCTATCGGAATAGATTTTCCCTCACTGTAACCGTATTGCTTAAGAGTCCTCATAATTTTGAAAACACTTCCATTGGATCGCCTCTTCTCCAAGGAACCCAGCTTCAGCTTCTCTAAACTATTCTTCTCACAAACATCCCTCTCCCTTGGAATCATTCTCCTAAATTGGAGTTGCACAGTTACCAAAACTATCATATCCTTCCTAAAGTGGTATGTAAGAATCTTGGAAATCCCTACAGTGGGGTTTCTTGCCAATTAACACTAACAGTACACTTTTTCAATTTAATTGTTATTCTGAATCCTATTTTGTAATCCAGTCTGTAACATACCTTGGGTAAAGTAGCTAAGTGGTGGCATGATGGGAAATTGAATTCTGAGGTTTCACTGACGAAATGTATTACTGACCAAAAACATAAATTGGTAAAAGAGTAAACTCCAGCAGTATCCATTAAAGTGTGAAAATAGTCAGCTTGTTATGAGTGAGCAGAGGTCCAGATGCAGGTCAGCCATGACAAAATAACTTAGATGCCACAGCCATTATTTGGTCAGATTTTAGCCCATGGATGTTTATCAGCTGACAGGTGTCACAGCAAGGGAAGCCTATCTTGGAAGATCGGGTTTGGGCAAGTTCAGATGATTAAATTACATTTTTGCATTGGATCATAAGAATATAGTGTCATAATAATTGGGTTAAATTAGTGTCTGTAGATCTTGATGTAAAAAGAAAGTGTTAAAAAAAGGATTCCCATGAGCAGCAAGAGAGTGATTTGGGGGTTTGGGGGCATCCTGCATAGAGTCAGAGAGTCATAGAGATGTACAGCATCGATCTTAAGTTGAAAATGGGCTTGAGGATGGAGCACACACACGTGTGTGCATCGATTGGAGTGACCAGAGAGTGGAGTTCATGCTTCTACTCAGAGTATAATGTTAATGCCATTGCTCTTTAATACTGTTCATTTGACATCAAAGTATGGTGGGTGTCACATATACTGAATGAAATATAATCACAGTCACCAATAAATATTATCACTTTGCCTTTAGGGACAGGTGCCCAGCTTATGGATTGGGTCAGGCTGCATTTCAGGGCTACTTGCTTGATCTCTTAACACTCGCTCACTTAGCAAACACCTGCATGCTCACAGCATTCATGCCTTGCTCTGCCATATCGAATCAGTTAGCATATTGGTTCTTCAGCCAGAGCCTAAACGCTGCCAGAACTGCTGTACTGACATGCTCTTTTGCATAGATAGGCTATTTGTCCTGCTTGTCAGTCAGCATCTGTTCATGAATGGGGGACCATGTTGCTGTAATACATACTGAGATGTCAATCAAACACCGACAGCATGTGCCATCTGTCTGCATGGCAAACACACTCCACATTTTTTCATCAAATGGCCAAGTTGGAAGGGACTAGGAGTTAATCCTCAGTACAGTTAAGGGCAGATTGCAGTTGGTCAGGGTGTCCAGGCACCATCAGTCACAGGTAGTCTGCACACAGTCTTGGTCATGATTAGTTGTCTGCTTGGGGCAGTCAAGGTAAGAAGATATGTCCGACTACAGTCCAGAGAGTGCACTATGGTTAGTTCTGCTGGACATTCACAAGCAGTAAGGGGAATTGCGTATTACCAGTTGAAGAGCTGCAAGACAGTGATCTGAAGTTTAGTCAGTCATGACCCAGGCTGTTCTTCAAAGTAGGTCAGAGGTCTGGGATGAAGACAGTCCTGAAGGCCTGTGCATTGATTGTTAAGGATAGTGCAAGTGGAGGCTGGAGAGACAAAGGATCATTGTCAAGAGTAGATGGGATAATCAAGTCTGGTTGGGTAAAGCAGATGCGTGTCATAGAATCATAGGGATGTACAGCATGGAAACAGACCCTTCGGTTCAACTCATTCATGCCGACCAGATATCCTAACCTAATCTAGTCCCATTTGCCAGCACTTGGTCCATATCTGTCCAAACCCGTCCTATTCATATACCTATCCAGGTGGCTTTTAAATGCTACAATTGTACCAGCCTCTACCACTTCCTCTGAAGCTCATTCCATACACGCACCACCCTCTGCGTGAAAAAGTTACCCCTTAGGTCCCTTTTTTATCTTTTCCCCTCTCACCCTAAATAAGCCCTCTAGTTCTGGACTCCTCCACCCCAGGGAAAAGACTTTGTCTATTTATCCTATCCATGCCCCTCATGATGTGTTGAGGAGGGAACAAGGACAGTGATGGGGAAAATGTAAGGTATAAGGGGAATAGGTGGAATGGCATCAGAGGGTATGGTAGGCTACAGTGGAGGGAGGGTGTGGGTGTTTGGTGGTGGCTATTGGTAATGACAATGGTGGCCTCCACAGGGGGAGCTCAGGGGGAGCTTAGAGGAGCAGGTTGGGCATCAACAAGGTGCAATGTCAGATCACAGGGGGCAAGAAAGACAGTTGGAAGCAAAGTTCAGTGTGATGGGTGTTTACATGACAGGATGGATAGAAATGGGCTGCCAGTATAATGTGAGCTAATAAGAGACAGGGAAATTCCAGGGGGCTACCCATTGACTAGGTGGAATCTGGTGCTGATCGTGTCCATCAGCAGTCCACCATAGAGCTGTAATGTTCTATGTTCTATCATTTGTCATTTTCTAGATGCTAACTGCAACTAGAACATAGCTAGGACAATCCCCAGGTTGGGTGGAGTTTGTGTCAGTCTAATGGGCAAAAACACAGGATCCATGTTTGCATTTGTAAATTCCATGTAACTTTAATTTTCAAGAATTTGTCAGCTTATTTGCAATTCATGCAGAGTGAATGTAATTAGGCTTCAGTTGCTTGTCTGCCATTGGTGCTTGCAAAATAACATGGACATCACAATGATGTAGAAGTTTTAAAAACATGAATAGTGGCACATAACTTATGAAACTTGTCACTGTGGGACAGAGAATATTGTTTTATTATCTGTCATGTAAGTACTTCAATGGATTCTACTGAATGCAATGGATGATGAAAGACTAATGTGGGTCTTGGATGAGAAAGGGTCAGAGTGTAGCAGAGGGTACCACATATCTTGGCATTCTGTGCTCTGCACAATTGGAGCTGGCAATGAGCCAATGTGATAGATGTTGAGGAACTTGGAAAATGAGAGCAGTATTCCAAGGATGAGGACAAGGACACTGAGGAGGAGGAAGCCCCCTTTGTGCATAACAGAGCTCAGCTGCATTGGCACAAGTCACACAGGGCCATCACAAAATATTAAATAGTTGTTGGTCATTATGCTAGCATTTGTTCTGCACTGTAGGGGCAAGAACAGCAGACTCTATTCATTTTGTTTATGTTTCCTTTTGTTGGCTGTAAGTACAAGCTCATCTTTGGAATTGTCCAATTATTGCCTGTTTCCCTGCTGCACAATGTCAAGGTATGACCTAGAGTGGGCATTGGGGACAAAGTCTCTGTGGCCTGGAATGTTTAAATGGATGTTCGTAAGAACAGGCAAACGATTGTGTGAAGGAGGTGAAGCACCTTTAAATAGCACAAAGGTGTGCTGTGTTACATTGGCAAATGTGGGTTCCTCTCTCATTAGCAACAAAGTGGATGATTGCAGATAGTCTCATCTGTCAGAGAACCATACATCTATACATTGGAACTTGCAACCAATGCACCAATGCACCTCAAGGACACTGAAGTTAATGGTAAGGTGTAGAGAAATAGACAGGCCCTGTGAATCCAAATCATTCGTTAGTCATCCACACCTTATGGGAGATTCTATATTAGAACATAGAACATTACAGTGCAGTACAGGCCCTTCGGCCCTCGATGTTGCGCGGACCTCTGAAACCAGTCATTAGCCCATCTATCCTACACTATTCCATTTTCGTCCAATTGTCTATCCAATGACCATTTAAATGCCTTTAAAGTTGGTGAGTCTACTACTGTTGCAGGCAGGGCATTACTCTCTGAGTAAAGAAACTATCTTTGACATCTGTCCTATATCTTTCACCCCTCAATTTAAAGCTATGTTCTCTCGTGTTAGCCATCACCATCCAAGGAAAAAGGCTCTCACTGTCCACCCTATCTAACTCTCTGATTATCTTGTATGTCTCAATTAAGTTGCCTCTCAACCTTCTTCTCTCTAACGCAAACAGCCTCAAGTCCCTCAGCCAATCCTCATAAGACCTTCCCTCCATACCAGGCAACATCCTAGTTATTCTCCTCTCCAAAGCTTCCACATCCTTCTATAATGTGGTGACCAGAACTGTATGTAATACTCCCAGTGCGGCCACACCAGCATTTTGTAACATGACCTCGTGGTTTCGAAACTCAATCCCTCTACCAATAAAAGCTAACACACCGTATGCCTTCTTAACAGCCCTATCAACTGGGTGGCAGCTTTCAGGGATCTATGTACATGGACACCGAGATCTCTCTGCTCATCTACACTACAAAGAATCTTACCTTTAGACCAGTACTCTGTATTCCTGTTGCTCCTTCCAAAGTGAATCACCTCACACTTTTTCCCCATTAAACTCCATTTGCCACCTCTCAGCCCTTATATTGCTTCTGTACATTTCAGTGGGAAGTGTTCTTCCTATATGTGGGCTTCTCAAGGGAATGCTGTAACATATAAGAACGTGAGATGGCTAATGGATAACCTAAATGTTCACATTCCCTCATTGTGCAACATTCTGGAGATGCAGGCACACAAATAAAAACAGCAGTTTCTGGAAAATCTCAGCAGGTCTTGCCGCATCCATGGAGAGAAATCAGAGTTAACGTCTTGGGTCCAAGATTAGTTCTGATTTCTCTGCATGGATGCTGGAAGACCTGCTGAGTTTTTCCAGCAATTTCTGTTTTTGTTTCTGATTTCCAGCTTCCTTAGTTCTTTCAGTTTTTATACAGGTACACAGATCACAGCCCTTTGCAGTTGAAACGTTGTCAGAGATTAAGCTCAGGCATAGCAAGGGAACAGTACAATCTCATAACACTCTGAAGCGTGCGCACGCGCACACACACACACTCTTTCTCTCTCTCTGTCTCTCCCACAGACACACTCACACACACATGCTTTCCCTCTTGCTCACACAGACGCGGACACTCATATAAGTCTACGAGGTGAATTTGCATTTGCAGATACATTCTATTTTATTCAATAAACACACAATCTGTAGGCAGTCTGTCAATGTGACATTTTATAAATTCCTACTTTGGAAATAGAACCAATCTGACTCAAAGTTGGGATACAGACAAACTCTAACTTTGTACTTTTAATGCATTGTCAGAGCCGAAATGTCACCTTTTGTTTATACTGATAATACTTAAGTTATTGTGGGGCTGTGACTTGAAAAAATTCTGGGATTTACATATTAGTCAATTGAAACCTGCATCCCCATTCAAAATGATTAAAGACTTAACAGCAATCTCAGTTTGTTCTATGTATTGCATCAGTTGTATGACACTTTTATCTTTTGCTTTAAATTCTATGATCCTATGATCCTGGAGGAGAAAGTGAGGGCTGCAGATGCTGGAGATCAGAGCTGAAAATGTGTTGCTGGAAAAGCGCAGCAGGTCAGGCAGCATCCAAGGAGCAGGAGAATCGACGTTTCGGGCATGAGCCCGAAAGAAGGGCTCATGCCCGAAACGTCGATTCTCCTGCTCCTTGGATGTTGCCTGACCTGCGCTTTTCCAGCAACACATTTTCAGTCCTATGATCCTGGCCCACTAGCTACCTGATGAAGGAGCAGCGCTCTGAAATCTCGTGTTTTCAAATAAACCTGTTGGACTATAACCTGGTGTTGTGTGATTTTTAATATTGATGGTGTACTGATAGAGAATTGCTCAAAAGGAGTATTATCAGGATGAGTGAAACCTGCGTAGCCCTCTTATAGCAGTGTATTCACTGATGTGACTCATACAGCTTTGGCGCAAGAACTATATAAGCACAAACATCCAGCAGTACTACTTAATGGAACTGCTCACTGTATCACAACTGCTTTGTTGCCAATATTGTTTAGGGCAAGGTTTATGCAGGCCACATTTGAAAGAACTGAATATTTTATTTAATAGAGTCATGAGTCATGAGCAAGAACAGCAAGTCAATCTGCTAGAAATGTGAAATAAGATAAGCACAAGGCTGTCTGCCAACTGACCAAATTATATTACAACTTATAAGTAGAAAGTCTCCAGATCAGTAATCGTTGAAATGGGTGGATTAAGGTTAATTCTGGCTTCTCAGGTTCTTCACACTATTGCCCTGTAAGCAGGCAGGGACAACCATAAAACCACAATGCAATTCATGAGTAGAATGAGACTTTGGCCCATTGAATCTGCTTCGCCATTCAATCATAGCTGATATATTTCTCAATTCCATTCTCCTGCCTTCACCTCGTAACCCTTGATCCCCTACCAATTAAGAACCGATCTATCTCTATCTTAAATGCACTCAATGACTTGGCCTCGACAGCCCTCTAAAGCAAAGGTCCCACAGATTAACTACCCTCTGGCTGAAGAAATTCCTACTCATCTCAGTTCTAAAGGGTTATCTCTTCACTCTGAGGCTGTGCCCTTGGGTCCTAATCTAGCCAAGTATTGGAAACATCTTCTCCACATCCACTCTATCTGTCCTCTCAGTATTCTGTAAGTTCCAATCAGAAACCCTCTCATCTTTCTGAACTGTATTGATAACAGACCCGAGTCCTCAACTGCTCCTCATGTGGCAAGACCTTCATTCCTGGGATCATCCTTGCAAACCTCCTCTGAACCCCCTCCAAAGCCAACACACCCTTCCTTAGATATTGGGCCCAAAACTGGTGACGATATTCAAAATTTGGTCTGATCAGAGCCTTATATAACCTTAGCAGTGCATCTCTGCTCTTGCATTCTAGCCTTGAAATGAATGCTAACATTGCATTTGTCTTCCTGCCAACTTAAGCAGTTAACCTTAAGAGAATGCTGAACTAGGACTTCTGAGTCCATATGTGCTGCAGATTTCTGAAGCCTTTCCCCATTTAGAAAATCGTCTACACCTCTATTCTTCCTCACAAAGTGATAAACCTCACACTTTCCCACATTATATTCCATCTGCCATTTCTTTGTCCACTCTCTTAGCTGTCCAAGTCCTTCTGCAGCATCTGAGCTCCCTCAACACTACCTACCCCTTTGTCTATCTTTGTGTCATCTGTAAATGTAGCAACAGTTCCCTCAGTTCCTTCTTCCAGATTGTTACTGTATAACGTGAATAACACAGACTCCTGTGCAACTCCACTGGCTGTCATCCTGAAAAAAGAACCTTTTATCCCTACTCTCTGCCTTCTTCTAGTCAACCAATCCTCTATCCATGCCAGTAACTTGCCTCTAACATCATGGACTCTTATTTAGCAGACTCCTACATATCACCTTGCCAAAGGCTTTCTGGAAATCCAAATAGATCATGCCCACTGGCTCACCTTTGTCTAACCCGCTCATTACCTCCTCAAAGGATTCTAATAGATTTTTCAGGCATGATGTTCACTTGATGAAGCCATGCTGACTCAGCACTATTTTACCATGCACTTCCAAGTAGTCCACAATCTCATCCTTAATAATGGAGGCTATAATCTTACCAATGACCAAGGTCAGGTGGGCTGGCCTATAATTTGGCAGAAAGAATAAAAACATATTGTCCAAATGGTGAGAGATTGCAGAACTCTGAAATGCAAAGAGATGTGGGTGTCCTACTCCATAAACCACAGAGAATTAGAATGCAGGTACAGCAAGAAGTCAGGAAAGCTAATTGAATGTTATTGTTTAGTGCAAGGGAAATTAAGTGCAACATTAGGGAGGTTATGCTTCAGTTGTACAGGGTTTTGGTGAGACCATATCTGGACTACTGTGTACAGTACGGGTCACCATTCTGACAGGATATTAATGCATTGGAAGCAAGTTAGAGAAAGGTTACTAGACGTTTATGCAGAAGGAACGGATTGCGTACTGAGGAAACACTGGATAGACTGGGCCCGTATCCTCTGGAGTATAGATGAGTTAGAGATGACTTAATTGAAACATATAAGCTCCCGAGTGTTTTTGACCAGGTGGATGTTGAAAGGATGTTTTCTCCTGTGGGACGATCTAGATTAAAAGTCATAGTTTGAAAATAAGGGTCCACCTATTTAAAATAGAGATAAGGAAAAAAATGTTCTCGTTCAGAGGGTGGTGAGTCTTCAGAGTTCCGTTCCTCAAAAGATAATGGATGCAGACTCTTTAAATATCTTTTAAGGCAGAGATAGATTTTTGATTGCCAAAGGATGAAAGATTATCAGGAAATGTAGGAATTTAGAGTTGTGGTTAAAATCAGATCAGCTATGGTTTTATTGAATAGCAGGCTTGAAGGGCTGTATGGCCTTCTCTTGTTCCTTAATCATATGTCTTCCTCTCTTTGGTGCTTCTCTAGGCTCTTCTAAGGATCGTGACCCTCATTCTCCTCCCTCCCCTGGTCACCTTAGGCATTTCAGATTGTAATGGGCACAGCATACCATTATAGTGTGAGGCACCTACCTGTTGGAGCTGCAGCCAAGCACCAAAACCTCCCACTCAGGGGGCCTATTGTTTGTTCCACAATGGCCTTGGTGGAGGTAGCATTGTACATTTTCCTTTGTGCAGTCTGAGGATTTCTTAGAAGTGTCATGAGCCAACTTTGGAGGGAACATCCCTTAGCCCCCAACAACCATCCTCGTATGAGCCAGCAGCCTAGGAAAGGGTTTGGCTCCTGTGAGCGCTTAGATATAGCCAAGTCAAGTCAGGCCCTTGGATATCGAGTACAGACCTGCAAAGTCTGGCTAGAATGGTCACAAATGATTGAACATTAAAAGAGTGGAATCCTTTTCTGTTCATGAGTACTGTTGATTTCTGATTTGACGTTCTCAAAGTTATGTGGGTGCAATTGATAACTCACTGCATTGATACCCAGTAATGGCTGAGAATCCCAATGATCTGGATAGTCCACTGGCCATATTGACAGGGAAGGATATGAACAGGTGGACTCTAGTCGAACATTGTGTCAGTGATATGGATGCACTAATATGTGGAGGATTGTGTGTGATTAACCACAGACGTCCCCAGCTGCTCCCCAAAGAACACACTTGCATAAAATTAAGGGCAGCTGTATCCTTGAGGGCTACCGGGATGGGATTGTCACCAAGTCCTTGTGAATGCAAGTCTTCATCCAGCAAATGGCATAAGCGTGATGTTTTGAAAGTACTGAGTCTTGTTCCATGCTGGGCCTCAGTCATTTGTAGAGAGCTACACCAAAGTCTGTAGATATAATTCTGTCGCAAAATTCTCCACTTCCTCGATAGATCATGTTCTGCTGTTTCTCCCTTTGGATGTATGGCAACGTCTGTTTCTGTTGGGACTGCAGAACATGGTCTCTCTGCTGCCATGAGCAGCATCACAACAACAACTGGATTGACCTCTTTCCCAAGTTGAAGAACACCTGTAAGAAAACTAAGATTACTAGTGTTTTTAAAGGCATACCTGAACCCTGACACATTTTACAATTAAGCTGAATGTTGTGCCCTCATAGAGGGCAATATGTAATAGTGCAAGGAACCAAATGTAATGCACTGATAGAGCTTAGATTGTTGCATTATTGTCTCTTGTATGATAGCCCAGCAAAGTGTCTAAGTTCCCTGGGCATTAGGAATCTGCTTCTTTCAACACAGCCCCTAAATCTGGTCTATCTCACTAGTGTCAAGGACACTGTATTTGCCCATGTGGTTAATTCAAAGTGGAAAACCATGGGTCCGTAAAAGTGATGAAAGTTTTGTGAAGTTATCACAATAACTCCTCCCAATTGACCTGTCCCTCAATTTACTGCCCCCAAGCTGTACTTAGTACAAAGGCTTCTGACACTGTGTATTTTCAGTAAAACAGGAATAACTATGTATTAACAAAGTGTTTTTTTACAAAATTCTTGGAATGGCGATAAGACTAACTCTTAAAACCACGAACTGACTACCTGGACTATTGCCCCAAGATGCCCCTTTTCCCCCAGGCCGGATTCTAAACCTGACACACAGGACAAAATGTTAGTAGTGGAGGTTAGATATTAGGTAAAATAAATAAAGTTGAAAACCACATGTCTGGACTCAGAATATTTGAATCTCAAACTAGCAATGCCAAGCTCCAAAAATGCTGATCTCTCTGAACAGCTCGACAACAGTTTGGTGAAGGAAGAGCTGAACCTTTTGATAGAGTTACTGAGTTGGTTTGGTACCTTCTTCTGGGCAGTCTCTTTGTGGTATCCTATCAATTGGACACTTACGATATGGCTCCTCACTGAACAAAAGTCTTCCAGTCAACCTTTACTGCTCTAGTCACAGTTCTCTGTTCTTTGCTTCGAGCAATGTCCCCATGGTTCTCTACCAAATGGGCACTCATAGAGTGTCTACTGTCTGGGAGCAATCCTTTCTCAGACTTCACTGCTCAAGCTCTAGCTGTCATCTCCACACACAGGGCTGCAGGGTCTAGCTTTACAAGTTTGGCCCCTCATTTTTTTCTCTCCAGATTGTAACTGTTCTTACTGGTCACTTTTGCAATTGCAGTGAGATCATAGGGTTAAACTGACCTTTAGCTTTGGGTGGCTTTCTGCAGCATGGGAGTGACCAATCAGCAGACAACCCCAATCCATGCTGACTCCTGTCTCCAGGTTGATTCCTTAGCAGAGGTGGGTTGGGGATGGTGACTGAATCATGAACCTGATAATTTTTAAAAATTAATGCTAGAAGTTAGTTATAGAAAGAAAAGTTAGAAAGAACTGCTAGGGTTATAACATTAGTCATGTCCTAGCAAGTTTATTTGTGTATGAGGACATAGCTTCAGTAATATGTTGTCCTTGTGGCGTGTGCCTTGGTCAATTGGAAGGGTAAAGCTGTGATTGAAAGTGCCTTATCCTATCGAGGTTTGTTGATCTCACAGATCACAACTTGGAAATTACTTGGGAAAATGTACTTTTAATTATTACATTGTAAGAGCATTTCAGAATTGGACGCTCTGACGAATTTTGACTGTGAAACTAACTGTGAATTGAAGGTAAATAAAAAGATTTATTGTTCACTCGGTCATTTTTTTTATTCATTCATGAGATGAGGATGTCACTGGCTAGGCCAGTGGTTTGTTGCCCATCCCTAATTGCCCAGAGGCCAGTTAAAAGTTAACCACGTTGCTGTGGGTCTGCAGTCACATGTGGGCTAGATGAGGTAAGGATGGCAGTTTCCTTCCCTGAAGACTGCATGATGACTGCATTTACTTCCATGATGACTGCAGTTGCCCCGTAAGCACCTCACAGTTCAATGCTACACTCTGTGCCCTTGGAAAACGCTGTTACTTAACCCTCCTACTTTCGAAGCAGTGTTTTTCACATTGCGATCTTATTGAGTAGTGGGATCAAATTTATGATCATGAGAGTAACTTGCAGACTCCTCTGTGATCCACAACTTATTCTTCATTTCATTATTGTGTTGCATGATGCTGTGATCCCTGTGACCTGTATGTTATTTTACCTTACCCCCTTCTAGTTTCAGTTTAGCTCTTTGACATCAACACTAATTTGCCTGCTTTACCCGGGGGCCCATGGCTCTTGAAGCAACCTTTCTTTTTCATTCATTCACAGGATGATGGTATCACTGGCTGGGATAGTATTTATTGCCCTGGTTATTCTTGAGAATGTGGTGGTGGGCTGCAGTCCATTTGCTGTAGGTATACCCAGAATGCTGGGAGGGAGGGAGTTGCAGATTTTGACCCAGCATTGCCATATTTAGGCTAAAGTGACCACGGCTTCCCATAAACCTCATTTTGAAGCCAAGTAGCCCCCTCCACTACATTACCATGTGCCAGTCTACTATTTATAATTTCCCCTATAACTGTGACCTGTATTCACAGTGATGAATACAATAATGCCAGTCCCCAGACTTGAGCTGCCCACAGTCTCAATGGTACCACACCACTGAAAAGCCCTGGATTATATATAGAATTGAGAGCATGGTGCTGGAAAAGCACAGCTGGTTAGGCAGCATCCGAGGAGCAGGAAAATTGATGTTTCGAGCATAAGATCTTCACCACGCTTCGGATGCTACCTGACCGCTGTGCTTTTCCAGCACCACACTCTCGACTCTGATCTCCAGTGTCTGCAGTCCTCACTTTCTCGCTGGATTATATGCATCCTACCATCCTGACTGACCATGGCGCATCCATTTGTACTGAGTTTCCAATAGCACCCCTGCATGGCCCAGACTTTTTTTGATTGCCAGGACTGACAGTGGCCAATCTCTGGGCAGCCTTAATAAAAACAGAAAATGCTGGACAAACTCAGCAGGTCTAGCAGCATTTGTGGAGAGAGAAACAGGATTAACATTTTGAGTCCAATCATGAACCTAATTTAGAACTGACTGTCTGGACCTTTCATTTCCTCCCCGTATTAAAGTTCTATCTCTCAGCCAGAGGTAGCTGACTAGACCTTTTGTGTTAAAGCATTGTCTCAGAGCCAGAGGCTCCTGATTGCTTATGCCCATAAAAGAATTGTCTCCTACCAAACAATTGCTGCCTGAATGTACCTGCAAAAGCTTGCTGTGAGAGAACAAGTGTTTCCTGAGTTTGACTGATAACAAGCAACTTCAGATTCTGAGGCTAATGTGCTGCTGTTGCTCATTTGCATGAATAGAGTATCCATGGAGACAGGAAGTCCACTGACAAAGGAGACGCCGTTGAAGCTGTTCCATCTAAAGTGAAGAAAAGGACAATGGCAGGTAGAACCATAAATTCACTTACACTTGTCAGAGAGGACCCAACTTAATGGGTATCCACTTGATTTTAATTGTTGAAGCATCGAATTTCTTGATTAGGGAGAAGTTAACTGGAAGGGGAAGTTAATATGACAAGTTGTGGAATTAATGACATGCATAACAGTGGCAATCTGGTTTTTAAACTCACCCCTCATTATGTTATCATGCTCGTCAATAATCTTGCCACCTCAGGAAGGGGAAAACCAAGCCCAATTTTTTTTGTTTCATGGTCTTAAGAGCCAAATAGGACTCTGCCATTGAAAACATTCATGAAGCTTTTACAAATGGCTGCACCCAAAAAATGTGCCTTAGCACATGGCCCACTGGTCTATAACTGAGCATAAAGAACTCGCCTTACTCAGTTACTATGGGTTTTCCAAGAGTATTTTGTCAATGTTTAATGAGGCTGTGCTATACTCCGGTAGGTATTTCATTATACTTTTAATTCTACACATTTGCATGGAAATTGTTCCCTTAGAGGTTTTGACTTTTTGGGTTGACATTTCTGTCATTGCTTGCCCATGAACAGATGGATTACTGATTTGATGGCTCTGTGTTTCTTAGAAGCATGCTAAGCTTTTAGTAAAATATTTTGCTAATTGGAAATCTTTCTTTTTGCCGTACTTGTCACTGTTTAAGGCTCATTCTTTCCTATTATGACTCATTTTTCTGATTATTGTCAAATTCATTCTATTTCATTTGCAGCAGCTTAATAATTCATCTGAGGAAATGCTTTAGGAGATTTCAACTATGGCTGGGTTGAATAATAAAGTTGAGTTCATGAGGAGACACAAAAACATTTGCAGATAGGGCATTCTGCAACCACCTGAACCTCCTGAGCAGCTATATTTCAGATATTGGTGCAGTCACCTAGGTATGTGAACATATACCTGGCATTACCACTTATGCTTCAGCAGGAAGGCAGTCACAATCCAACAGAAGCAAATAAAGCTGCCCTGGCTACAAAAGCATTCAATTTCTACAAAACTGAAACCTTCTAAATCATCATCAAAGACACCCCTTGAACAGGGACTCTCCAACAACAGGTAAAGCACCATGTGCAATCTTGTCATCCAGGAGAACATTATGAAGCTTGGGAAAAGCAAGTTCAGAAGGTCTGAGAAGGAAGAGAATGGATGTAGAGGATTTATAATCTGGAAGAGTTGTCAGTAATTCATGGACTGATTAAAACACTACCACACAAAGAAATGTCCTATTGTGTCCAATACCATCACAGAATGAGCATCATGACTCCCTCTCAACAACTGAAAAAGGTATTAAAAACTCTATGAAGGCAGGTAGGTAAATGTGATTGGACTAATTTAACCAGTTGGACCTAAAGGTTTGTTTCTCTGTGCAATGTTTATGTATTATGTAATAATACTCAAATAAACTCTAAGTTCAAATCAAACTGAAACCACTGCCTTATTTATTACAATGTTCATTCTTATGTGTAATGAGTATTTGGCATCCAGGTGCTCCTTTGGTGACAGGGGACAAAACTTTACAGTATACTGCCAATGGTTTGCAGTTGGAGCCTGTAACATTCCCCAAGGGGCCTTATCCAGCAGTCTCATGAATGCATTTGACCTGTCTATAACTTTACAAAGGACCAGCTGAGGTCTAGGGTAGCCCACCCACTGTCTCCTCGGTTGAGGCCCTCATGTGACCAACTATTAGGGAAACTCAGTAAATCACCCTGCTCAGTCCTCAGGCAAGAAAGGGAGGGGGCTGGATCCTTCGCTGGCCCCCTTTCTGGATTGGATATTCTGCAAAGTGATCATTCTTCTCTTGGTCTTGCCAATATGGCCACAATTCCTTTCTTTCCTCTGGTCCTCATTTTCCATCTTTGCTCTGCCAGAAGACCACATATCTAGCTGCTCCCTGCACGCTCTAGCACTTAGATGAATGGGATTTCTGCCTACTGGGGAGATATGCTGGCCAACCAGATACTTGCAGCTGTCTGATTGAACATCCTTCCAAGTGAGGAGTGGAAGTCTTGGCTTCAACCAACAACCACTCTACAGAGCATTCAATTGCTGGCGGGGGGATCTGCATGAGGTGAGAAGCATTCCTGCCAACTCTTCAGGCGCTGGCAGGATTTCCCATCATCCAAAAGTCTTACCGAGTAAACTAGCTTGCATTCTGGCAATGAATACAGTGCTCATTTTAAATGCTACCCCAGTAGTAGGAGAAAGTATGTTGGCAAGAGGTTGATTTCAAGGAGGCTTCATGAGATAAACACACCTCATAGTGTGGGGTCATGAAGTAACTTATAAATGCAGGCAATGTATTTGGAATTGTATTTTTGCTTGCGTTTTCTAGCTACTGCCACTTCTCCAAGTTCTAGAAGTAATTACTGGTCAGATGGATTTAGCAACATCTTGAAATGCTCACATTCCCAAATTTTGGCCTTTCTGAGTTTTTAATGAATGTATCTTAAATGAAGTAGGCTGTGATATATTAGCAGTAAATGTTCATTACTACAGGTCAACAAAAGTAAATTGGCAGTAAGTACAAAAAAGGAATAATTTCAAACAATTAGTAAAGGAAGAAATCTTTGATGAGTTTAATGACCTCTTGAGATGTTCTTTTAGACATTATATGGTCCAATGATCCCAGTTTGGAAATCTTCATTCAGGTACTAAGTGACAAAGCATGCCTGGATGAATTAGTAAATTGGGAATTGAGAAGGTGATGGAAACCAGTCCAAGTGGCTATCAAAAAGAATATGCAGAGCTACAACTCATTTAAGGCAATGTCAACACAATGCAACATACTAAATATACTTGTAGGCAGAGACTGGTGAAAGCAAACATCTTGTTCGTATTATACTTTTGGCTGATATGTAAATGTCATTGTCCTACAACCTTCAGTCTAAAAATACACTTCAATATTTGTTTTGTTAACATGATGACAAAAATAGTCCTTTGCAGTTGGCTGTACGTGTAAAATGTGGGAACGCGTGTATCACTGTACATTTGTGTACGTGTTTGTTTGTGTAGGTATACATCTATGTTTGCATGTGTGTGTATCTGTGTGTCAGTGTATATCTATATTGGTGTAACTCTGATAATCCCTGACAAACTGTTATTCCACAGAGGGAGATAGTAACTTGTATTAATGTCATTGGACTTGTAAACCAGAGGCCCAGGCTAATGCTATAGGAATCTCCCTGTGGCAACTAATGAATTTACATTCAATTACTAAATCTGGAATATACAGCTATTCTCAGGAATAGTTAATTACAACTGTTAATGGTTGTTGTAAAAATCCATCTACTTCACTAATATCTTTTAGGGAGGGAAATCTACCACCCTTAACTGGTCCAGCCTTCATATGATTTCAGACCTATAACAATGTGATTGATTCTTGAAATCCTCTGAAATTACAACACAGACGAAGGGCAATTAGACTTGGGCAACAAATGGTGTACATTGCATGAAAGAATAAAGAGAGATAGACAAAAGATACACAACAAGGGGTTATTACATGTATTGGCATGATATGGGAAAAAGCTACTGAGCGATGCAGTTTTGGATGAAAGGGAATATCGCAGTGCCAAAGATAGGTTCTTTTAAGGCAATGTCAAGCTATTGATAAGTCAAATATTAAGCATCTTCCTTGTATTATATTTTTGGCTGATATATAAATATCATTGTCTATCATTTAATCTTCAGTCTAAAAATATACTTCAGTATTTGTTTTCTTAATGCTGTGACAAAAATAGTCCTCTGCAGAATGGCTGAATGTGTGGCATGTGGGAGAATGTATTTGTAGCTGTACTTGTACATTTTTCTGAGTATGTGTATGCATGAATTCTATAATTGTCTCAATGTATGTAGGTATATATCTGTGTTTGTAAATGTATATACACGTAAGCTTTTTCCGATATCATACCAATATTTGTAATAACCCCTTGCTGTATATCCTTTGTCTATTTTTCTTTATTCTTTCATGCAATGTAGGTAGCAATCTATGTTTGTGTGAGTATTTATGTACATGAACATCTGTGCTTTGTAACTATGCTTATCTGTATTTGTGTGGGTGTGTTACGTAGGTGTGCTTCAATTGTATTTGGGTGTGCGTCAGTGTACATCTATGTGTAGGTGTCTTGATAAATGCATGTATTTATATGGATGTATGTTGTGTAAATGAACATTGTGTGGTTGTGTATCAGTGTGTAACTAAGTAACCCCTGGTAGATTATCAGACAACAAGAATATAGACTGAAGAGAGGTTATAAGAATGTATATAATTTACTCATTAAAGGAACAACCAAGAAGTGTGCACTTTAGATGAAAGGGAATATCACAATTCCACTTTACAAAAGATTGGCCAGTGTACTGTATGTATCAGCTGTCATTCCTGGTTCCATACTGGCCCTTGTAGCTCTTGAAGCAAGTTTTTGATCACCTGTCCTAATATCACTTATTAGCTGACTGTTAACTTTTGCCTGACCACATTTCTGCGAGGTTCCTTGGAATGTTTTACTACATTAAAGGCAATATATAAAAGTAAGTTGTTGTTGAGAAGAAACACGTACACCTCAGCCAATTTTCATGTCACTAGGAAGATCCAACACCAAATGACCAAAGGAAAGTTGGTGAGTCACTTCTTGACCTGGTGAAGTCAACATGGACTGTTCTGTGAGGAAGCAAGTTCCTGAATTCCAACTCAACAGTAGGAACAGTGACATATTTCTAAATCAGGATTGTTTGCAACTTACAGATAGTGATGCTCCCATGTGTCTGCTGATTTTGTCTTTCTAGATAAAAGTTATGGGTTTGTGGTTTGTTGTTAAAGAAGCCTTGGCAAGTTGATGCAATGCATCTTATGATCTCATGGGTAATACATTCTCTAGTGGTGCTGGGATTAAATTTGAGTTATAGGTTGGATGCAAATCAGAGTCTATATCTTCCAAGATGGTGCCCAATTTCTTGAACATTGTGGAAGCTGCACTCATTTGGGGAATTGGACAGTATTTTATCACACTTCTGCTTTGTGTGCTGCAGATGGTTTAAAGTATTGGGAAGATGGGAGGTGAGTTATTCATTACAGAATTCCTAATCTCTAACCTGCTCTTTTTTAGGTAGCCACACTATTTGTGACTTGTTCAATTATGTTTCTTGTCAATGATGTTAGCAAGGAAATTGATTGTGGAAGATTCAGTTTTGGTAATACCATTGAAAGTTGAAGGGAGATAGTTATGTTTTCTCTTGTTGGAGTTGTTTAATTACCTTGTATTGATACCATCAATTTTTTTTTCTCATTTTGGTTTGGAACTGTGAGTTGAAGTTAAGAATAAACTTTGAATAGCAGCTTGCTTTACAAAACAGAGATCAAACAGCCTGATGCTTACCATTTCAGAAGCAGGATCTGTTACACTCAAGGATTGGCAGTTGGATGAATGTTACATTGGTTAATCATGGGAGGCCAGCCAACCACAGAGAAGGTTGTAAAAGAAAGAGAAACCACAGACTGAACTGGCTGTTGAAATAACTCCACAGATGGTATCCCATCACCAAGACATCCTTTGTTTACATGTGCAAAGTCCTTGACACTGGTCTGGCTTCCTCAGACCCGGCTCTTGGAGTGAACAGAATCTCTGACATTCCTATTCATATCTTGCAGCCAGATCTCCCTGCCTGTACCAGGTTAACAGCCCCAATCAGGGAAGCCATATTCTATGTCAAGCATCTGGCTGACCTCATTACAATTACTACAGCTTTGACTGTTTCTTTTGGGTTGAAAGCTATGTGCTTCAAAGCTGCTAGACTGGGAAGCTGCCTTTGGGTTTTACTCTCTCATTTTGTTTTCAATTAAAGAATTGTTGAATGTTCTGATAAAGGAATCCAAGTTTATAAGAAATAAGTGAATATTCTTCGGGATCTGCTGGAAGTTGATTGCATTGACCTGTGACTTCAGAATTCAAAGAAGATACAATATTATTTGCTTGTAGTACATTTCGGTGTTCAAGAATTCCATAAATTCCTGGTACTTATTGTTGAAGCAGTTATCAAATTGGCAAATTATGACTTTCATTTTTAGAAATCTATCCCTTCACAGTGTCTGTCTATGTGAGCGAGGGTTATAATAAAAGAAAATTTAAATCATAGACATTAATTCAATTCACTTTGTTGCTTAGCTTTGCTCTATTAGCGTTATAAATAATGATAAATAGTTAGTTTCTGTTTATGTTATAAACTTGGTGTCTGGCATAGAGTCATATAAGTCAACAGCACCAAATAGGCCCTTGGGACCCTCAAGTCTGGGCCAGCCACAAACAACTATTCTAGTCCCCTTTTCCAGGAGTTGAGGCCCATAGCCTTGTATGACTTGGCAGTATAGGTGTACATCTAAATACTTCTTAAATGCCAAAATTGGAGGTGTAGTGGACAGCGAAGAAGGTTACCCCAGATTACAACAGGATCTTGATCAGATGGCCAATTGGCTGAGAAGTGGCAGATGGAGTTTAATTCAGATAAATGCGAGATGCTGCACTTTGGGAAAGCAAATCTTAGCAGGACTTATACACTTAATGGTAAGGTCCTAGGGAGTGTTGCTGAACAAAGAGACCTTGGAGTGCAGGTTAATAGCTCCTTGAAAGTGGAGTCACGGGTAGATAGGATAGTGAAGAAGGCGTTTGGTATGCTTTCTTTTATTGGTCAGATATTGAGTACAGAAGTTGGAAGGTCATGTTGCGGCTGTACAGGACATTGGTTAGGCCACTGTTGGAATATTGTGTGCAATTCTGGTCTCCTTCCTATCGGAAAGATGTTGTGAAACTTGAAAGGGCTCAGAAAAGATTTACAAGGATGTTGCCAGGGTTGGAGGATTTGAGCTATAGAGAGAGGCTGTACAGGCTGGGGCTGTTTTCCCTGGAGCATTGGAGGCTGAGGGGTGACCTTATAGAGGTTTACAAAATCATGAGGGGCATGGATAGGATAAATAGACAAGGTCTTTTCCCTGGGGTGGGGGAGTCCAGAACTAGAGGGCATAGGTTTAGGGTGAGAGGGGAAAGATATAAAAGAGACCGAAGGGGCAACGTTTTCACAGAGAGTGGTATGTGTATGGAATGAGCTGTCAGAGGAAGTGGTGGAGACTGGTACAATTGCAACATTTAAAAGGCATTTGGATGGGTATATGAATAGGAAGGGTTTGGAGGAATATGGGCCGGGTGCTGGCAGGTGGGACTAGATTGGATTAGGATATCTGGTCGGCATGGACGGGTTGGACCAAAGGGTCTGTTTCCATGCTGTACATCTCTATGACTGTATGACCCTATGAAATGCTATGAGGGTTTCTGCCTTGACCACGCTTATAGGCAGTGAGTTCTAGATTCCTACCACCCTCTGGGTGAAAAACAGTTCCCTCACATCCCCTACCTTTACTTTAAATCAATGCTGCCTGGTTATTGATTCCTCTATCAAACAGAAAAGTTCCTTGGTCAGAGCAAATTATTGCAGATGCTGGAATCTGTACTGAAAACAAAAAATGCTGGAAATCACAGTGGGTCAGGCAGCATCCATGGAGCGAGGACAAGCTAATATTTCAAGTCTAGATGACTCTTCATCAGAGCTGCTAGAAAGTTTCTTCTTGTCTACCCTAACTATGCCCCTCATAATGTTTTAGATCTCAATCTCGTTACCCCTTAGTCTCCTTTCTCCAAGAAAAATGACCTCTATCTAGCTCTTCATAGCTAAAACTTTCCAGCCCAGGCAACATCTGGCAAATCTTCTTTGCATCCTCTCCAAAGCAAACACACCCCTCATATAATGTGGATTCCAGAACTGCACACGATGCTGATCTGTGCTAACATTTTAAACTGTTCCAGCATCACCTCCCTCCTCTTAAACTCTGTGCCTTGCCAAATAAATGCAAGTATCCTATAATGCTTCATAACCACTTGATCTACCTGTCCTGCTATCTTAAAGGACTAGTGGACCCTCTGATTCTTGGTGCTTCCCAGGTCCTACCGTTTATCATGTATTCCCTTGCCTTGTTTGTGCTGCCAAAGTGGATGACTTCACAGCCACATCACTGCCTTTGCCTCCAACCTGCTCCTCATGATCCCCAACCTGCAAAATGCAAAAGAAAATTATTGACCTTCTTGGTTTTGGATCCCCCTGAACTGCAGGCCTTGAATTACAGTATTTAGAACACAGATGCTGCTGGCCTCTGACTGACCCCTTCTGGTGAGGTGGGACACACTGCCAAGATCTGCAATGGGGTAAGAAGCTTGTTGAAGCTTGCTGGTCACCTCTTGATCGGCAATTGGTGCGCCACCCAAGGAACTTTCTTGACAGTGGGGGTAGTAAGTTGTTGACATCTACACACCCTTTCCATACTTGTTATTCAGTTTCAGGGTCTTGGAGCACTGGCAATGTCATCTTGGGTTTCTGATTTAGAGGAATTTGGAAGTGGGAAGAATTCAGAGCAGTAATTTCCAGGGTCCAACAACCTGGTAGGTGGAAGCAGGGAGGTTACTTGACAGCATACATTGGCATGACAAGAGGGAAAAGCTGGAAGCACTGTGGGAGTCTGGGAAAAGCAGTTTTGAAGTTGACCAGGGTTATTCAGGGAACATGTAGCTCGCTTACAGATCCTTTGGAAATATGCTCATGTCACCCCACTCCGATCTGAGTTGCAGTGGCAAATCATTTTGCATATTGTACTATGGCTTGAGTGATTCTCTCTCCATCAGTCAGCCCCCTTCATCCATTTTGAAGAAATTAATAAATTTAATTCTTACTAAAACTCAAGAGAATAGCTATAACATATTTACCAGGAATACATATATGAAAACTTACATTTGGTGCACTGCTAGTATCTGGGTTTTGATAAAAACTGTTTCTTCAGAAATATTAATTGCAACTATTATCATGGTAATACTGGTAAGTCAAATTCCAAAAGCATGTTTTAGTTTTGCATTTTAGGTATAGTGGTGGACAGTTACTGAATATATTCACATGTGGTTGCCAATGTTCCTTAAATAAAAGAAAACAATGTATTGCTCAAAATATTTTTAAAAGGTGTACATATATATTTTATAAATATATATATCAATTTTGAAATATCTTAACATAAATAGCAAAAAGACTGACTCAACCCTTTTCCCATCAATACCCTTTACAATTCTTCAATTCCAGCAAAATATCACTCCTCTCTCAACTTTTAAGAATTCTTACCCAACTGATTCATTCTAGTTCATGTAGTCTGAAGACCGTTTTTTCTAGCCTGGATTTATTTTCAGTTCTGACAACCTGGAGATTTCCACAGACTCTCACAACTTGATGATTTCTACAAACTATAAAATTGCCCTCCTGCTTGGATGACTTCTCTTCTTTTGAACTTAACCTACTCCAGTCCATCTGTTTCCATGTAGGTCGGATTATTTGGTGTTGTAAACATACAGCAATTAACTCCCCAGGCAGCCAATCAAGTAATTTAATTTAAGTCACCCGCTTTCCTGGACAATTGGTCTCTTGGTTCACTATAGAAAATTAGTTTCACACTGTTGTAAAAATATCAAGTCACCTCCACAGAACTGAAATTAAAATCCATATTATATCCAATTTCAAATTCATGTTTCCTGATAATAACAATATATATACTACAAACCGACATTGCAAGACAACAACATTAATTTATAAAACACTATAGATAGTCATAGAAATGTACAGCACAGAAACAGACCCTTCAGTCCAACCCGTTCATGCAAACCAGACATCCCAACCCAATCTAGTCTCGCCTGCCAGCACCCGGCCCATATCCCTCCAAACCCTTCCTATTCATTTAAATGTTGCAATTGTACCAGCCTCCACCACTTCCTCTGGCAGCTCATTCCACACACGTACCATCCTCTGAATGAAAAAGTTGCCCCTTAGGTCTCTTTAATATCTTTCCCCTCTCACCCTAAACCTATGCCCTCTAGTTGTGGACCAACAATGGCCTAACCAATGTCCTGTACAGCCGCAACATGGCCTCCCAACTCCTGTAATATTCTCAATATTCGGACTCAATATTCTCAATATTCAATATCCTGACATAAAAGAAAGCATACCAGACGTCTTCTTCACTATCCTATCTACCTGTGACTCCACTTTCAAGGAGCTATTAACCTGCACTCCAAGGTCTCTTTGTTCAGCAACACTCTCTAGGACCTCACCATTAAGTGTATAAGTCCTGCTAAGATTTGCTTTCCCAAAATGCAGCACCTTGTATTTATCTAATTAAACTCCATCTGCCACTTCTCAGCCCATTGGCCCATCTGATCAAGATCCTGTTGTAATCTGAAGTAAGCCTCTTTGCTGTCCACTACACCTCCAATTTTGGTGTCATTTGCAAGCTTACTAACTATACCTCTTATGCCCACATCCAAATCATTTATATAAATGAAAAAATGTAGAGGACCCAGCACTGATCCTTGTGGCACTCCACTGGTCACAGGCCTTCAGTCTGAAAAGTAACCCTCCACCACCATCATCTGTCTTCTACCTTTGAACCAGATCTGTATCCAAATGGCACATTCTCCCTGTATTCCATGAGAACTAACCTTGCTAACCAGTCTCCCATGGGGAACCTTGTCGAACACCTTACTGAAGTCCATACTCTGCCCTTATCAATCCTCTTTGTTACTTCTTCGAAAAACTCAATCAAGTATGTGAGGCATGATTTCCCATGGACAAAGCCATGTTGACTGTCCATAATCAGTCCTTGCCTTTCCAAATACATGTACATCCTGTCCCTCAGGATTCCCTCCAACAACTTGCCCACCACCAACGTCAGGCTCACTGGTCTATAGTTCCCTGGCTTGTCCTTACCACACATCTTAAACAGTGGCACTACGTTAGCCAACCTCCAGTCTTCCAGCACCTCACTTGTGACTATCGATGATACAAATATCTTAGGAAGAGACCCAGCAATCACTTCCCTAGCTTCCACAGAGTTCTACGGTACACCTGATCAGGTCCTGGGGTTTATCCACCTTTATGCGTTTCAAGACATTCAGCACTTCCTCCTCTGTAATATGGACATTTTTCAAGATGTCACCATCTATTTCTCTACATTCTATATCTTCCATGTCCTTTCCCACAGTAAATACTGATGCAAAATACTCATTTAGTACCTCCCCCATTTTCTGTGGCTCCACACAAAGGCCTCCTTGCTGATCTTTGAGGGGCCCTATTCTCTCCCTAGCTACCCTTTTGTCCTTAATGTATTTGTAAAAAGCCTTTGGATTCTCCTTAATTCTATTTGCCAATGCTATCTCATGTCCCCTTTTTTCCCTCCTGATTTCCCTCTTAAGTATACTCCTACTGCCTTTATACTCTTCTAAGGATTCACTCGATCTATCCTGTCTGTACCTGACATATGCTTCCTTCTTTTTCTTAACCAAACCCTCAATTTCATTAGTCATCCATCATTCCCTATACCTACCAGCCGTTCCTTTCATCCTGACAGGAATATACTTTCTCTGGATTCTTTTTATCTCATTTCTGAAGGCTTCCCATTTTCCAGCCGTCCCTTTACCTGCGAACATCTGTCCCCAGTCAGCTTTTGAAAGTTCTTGCCTCATACCGTCAAAATTAGCCTTTCTTCAATTTAGAACTTCAACTTTTAGATCTAGTCTATCCTTTTCCATCACTGTTTTAAATCTAATAGAATTATGTTTATTGTTTATGGGCCTGCAAACTAGAATTTTTCCTTCAAATGTTTAAATTCCAAAAATGTTTCTGAAACAAGATATTTTAAATACATATGTGAATCCACTAAAAAGCCAAATAATGAAAACAGTTAAAGTGGATAAACAAAAACTTTATCACAGAAATCCCAGCCTATGATAGTAATTACAATTTTTTAAGATAAGTAGCATGGGTATTGTAAGTAAGAGAGGTTAGTTACTTTGGACAGCAATTAATATAAAGAGGATATATCTATATAACTGATATCTCAAGATCTCTGGAGACTGATTAAGAAACCTTTCCTCACAAGAGTAGGAATATGTGGAACATATGTTTTAGCATAGTATTAACAGTCTAGTTCCACCACTAAACTTTGGCTTGTATTATTCTGTTCAGGCTATGGTGTTCAGCATATTATCTAGGTGATTGCTGTTTCATTGTGATTAAATATCAAGTGGTAAGTTTGCTCGCTAAGCTGGTAGATTTGTTCACAGACGTTTCATCACCATGCTGTGTAACATCATCTGTGAACCTCCGTGAAGCGCTGGTGTTCTGTCCCGCTGGCTATTTATCTGTCTTGGTCTGTTGTGGTGGGTGATATCACTTCCCGTTATTTTTTTGAGAGGTTGGTAAATGGGGTCCAAATCAATATGATTGTTAATGCAGTTCTGGTTTGAATGCCAGACCTCTAAGAATTCCCATGTGTGTCTTTGTTTAGCCTATCCCAGGATGGATGTATTGTCCCAGCTGAACTGGTGTCCCTCTTCATCTGTGTGTATGAATACTAGTGATAGTTGGTTATGTCTTTTGGTTGCTAGTTGGTGCTCATCTATCCTAGTTTCCTGCCTGTCTGTCCAAATGTTTGTTGCAGTCTTTGCAGGGTATTTTGTATATGACGTTTGTTCTGCTGGTTGTTAGTACGGGGTCCTTTAAATTCATCAGGAGCTGTTTCAGTGTGGAGGTAGCTTTGTGGGCTACCATGATGCCTAGGGGCTGGAGTAGTCTGGTCGTCATCTCCGAGATGTCTTTAATGTATGGCAGGTTGGCTAGAGTCTCTGAGCCTGTTGTGTCTTCTTGTTTAGGTTTGTTGTATAGGAATCAATGGACTGTGCTTATCAGGTTCCCTGTGTGCCTGAATGCATTGTCTCTGTGTTTTTCTTCAGCTTCTCCTAGTTCCTGGGTGCTGCAGGGTGTTGTGGCTCATTTAAATAATGGTCTGATGCAGCTTCATTTCTGAGTGTTGGGATGATTGAGTTGGGATGATGTAGTTGAGTATCTAGTCGGTTTGTGCGTGGCTTTCCTGTAAACACTGGTCTGCAGCTCTCTATTGGCTTTTTGTTCTACTGTGACGTCTAGGAAGGAGAGTCTGTTGTTGTTTTCTTCCTCTTTGGTGAACTTTATCCCAGTAAGGATGTATTAGGAGCTGCATCTGGACATTATTTAAATGAGCCACAACACACTGCAACACCCAGGAACAACGAAAAAAAACTTTCTTGGTGCTACTTGAGAAGGAAAGGTCAAGGAATAGTATTTCCTGTGGGAAGAACTTCTTCATGTTTACTTTTTCCCACTTAGCACAATTATAAAGTAATATTTTGCATCTCCCTTGTAGTTTATTTAACTCGAGAATATATGAGAAAGAGGGAACATTTCAATTCTCCTCCAGTGGTTAGATTGAGATAGGCTCCAAGGCAAGTTGGAAAACTGGATCCAAAATGGGCTTGCAAATAGGAATCAAAGGGTAAGGGTGGAGGGTCAATTTTGTGGTTAGAAGCTTGTTACCAGCAGTGTACCACAGGGATTGGTGCTGGGAACTTTGCTGTTCGTCATGTACATTAAATAAACTTGGATATAAATGTAGAAGGTATAATTAGTAAGTTTGCAGATGACACAAAAATTGGTGGTATTGATCACAGTAAGGAGGATGGTCTCCAGCTACAGTCTGATAATGACCAGCTGTAAATTAGGTTGAGCAGTGGCAGATGGAATTCAATTCTGATAAATGTGAGATGATGCATTTTGGGAAGTCTAATAAGGGAAAGATTTACACATTGAATGGTAGGTCCTTACAGAGTATTGAGTAACAAGGTACTTTGGTGTACAACTCCATAGTTCCCCGAAAATGTCAGCACAGGCAGATAAGTTGGTTGGGGCACAGAATATAAGAACAGGGAAGTTCTATTTCAACAATGTAGAGCATTGGTTAGACCAAGGATGGAATACTGTGTGCATTTCTGGTCACATGATAGCACTGGAGAGGGTTCAGAGAAGGTTCACCCATATGTTACCTGGGATGGGATGTCCCAGTTAGGAGGAAAGACTGTACAGATTGGGTTTGTTTTCCCTAGAGCAGAGGAGTCTGAGAGGAATCTGATTTAAGTATACAAAATTACAAGAGACATGGGCTAGATTGTGAGAATTTCTTTCCCTGTGGGCAGAGATGTTTAAGACCAGACCAGCATAAAGTTAAAGTTAAGGTGAGGAGTAAGCGGTTCAGAAGGGATCTGAGGAAAACATTTTTCACTCAGAGGGTAGTAGAAATATGGAACGTGCTGCCTGCAAGAGTGGTGGACTAAGTACGCTTGCAACATTTAAGAAGCATTAACATTTGGGGCAAAGTAGACTATGGACTAAGTGCAGTTAAATGGGTTTAATATAGTTTGGTTTGGTGTTTTATTGTTGGCATCAGAATGGGCTGAAGTGGGCTGAAGGGCCTATTTCTATGCTGTATGACTATGAGACTCTATTTTACCTGGAACCTTGGATAGCTCCCATATTCTGCGTGAACAGCATGCAGTCTGTAACATTAGAAAGATTGTCCCTATGTAAGTCTGCCTCACACTGAAGCTATTATTTCATTGTTTTAAATCTCTGTAAAACACAAGGACACTTGCTTCAGAATTGATGACATTGTTTATGAAAAGCATTTCACAAAAACATTCAATTTCTGAACAGCTATATACATGCATATAAATATAAGAATTAGCAAAGGAATAAGAAAAGCAGCAACACAACTCATAAGCGCATTAAAACCTTTGTTTTTATCTCAATACACATATTTTCTTTTGCTGTAGGCCTTAACAATTTCGCCAGAAATCTATTTCAGGTCAAAGATCAAAAGACAACTTTCAAGCAACATAATTATCTTAGTTTTCAAATGTGATTTTAGAGTCTGCAACATTGTATAATTTTCGTGACTGCAGTGGAGATAAGAAATAGTTTGATTTATTTAGTGAAAAAGCACCTAGTGTATTAAATAAATCATTGTTTAAAAAGAGTCTACATATTTCAAGAAGTAATTCATTGTATGAAAGTCAATGAATGTTTCAAAATGATAAGGTAAGCAATTTATTCCACATGATTAACATAAAATTAGTTTGGGATGTGGAGTCAGTTTTGGCATTTTTGTAATTTTCATTAACGGTACTAAAACAATAGTAGTTAATTTAGAACACAGTGCCCTATGTCTTGATTTTGCCTCTATATTCAGCACTCCATATTAAAATGTATTTACCTCTTCTCCCATTGTGTGTTCTCAGCACTCCGGCGAATTCATTAATAGAAGAATAAAACCACAAACTACAACATATTCTTGACTTTGTCATTTTTATTTGTAAGACTAAACATTAGCCATTTACAGTTCCATTCGGTGTCCATTGTTATTGCACACGGTAACAGAGAAGGCAGTCAATTTTAACGCTTGGGTAGATGATCAGCAAAAATAGTCTCACCACCAACCCAATCTAGGAGATGAGGGGTAGGAACTACTTTCTGACCCTAGCTTCATTTGAAATTGAACTTTCAATCTCCTGTTTAAAACAAACTCTGATACACCTCATTTCATTCGGGCCAGCATAACATCAATGGCCCCAGATATCCCTGACTTATGTTGTCCATTGGGTGGTTCACATGCCAAGCAGATTTTAGAGGAAGAAAAATCAATTTTAAAAAACTCCATCTTCGTGAGAAATGTACTATCTGAATCTTTTTGATCTTCTGCATGGTGCAAAATAGCACTGCAACATTAGAATTGATCATTTTACTGTTAGATTATTAATTGCTTCTCAATTGTTGTTCATTTTCAACTTCTTTTAGGCTTATACTTCCTAAATATTGTGCTCTGGTTGATTATCACATAGAATTAACTTTCAGTTTTCAAGGCTGAGTGGTTGGGGATTTATAAGTGGGTTTATAAGTGTAGAAATTAACAGTGCATCAGGAGACCAGCTCCAACCTGTTGACCTCTCAATTTACCTGCAACCAATTAGACTGCATGGAAGCAACTCTTTGTGAAAGGCACCTACATTAATAGGCAATTAAGAGTTTTTGAACAGAGGTTTTCAAGTTTTACTATGGTCACTGGGATTCAAGTATCACCTGCACCATAATGTGTCACAACATATTCAAACAGGTTAATTAAAAATGATTGCAAGACTTTTTGGGGCTTTCTGGAACTCATCAGCTAAAGTATGGTGAGATTGAGTGCAGCAGCAATTGAAGGGGCTGAAGTAGTAACATATATACAGTGTCCTCACACCTGCTTCATTTCCAAATTGTATGAAAGGTATATAAATGTACTCTGAGTATTTGTATAGTTTCAATACTTTACAGGTAATACCTATCACTTTTGAGGTGATTTTCACTGCTTAGGATGTGTTGGTGTTGTGGTGAAGGTATATGAACTATACCATAATTGTTATCATTTGGAAAATTGGATTTCAAGAGAGGCCGATAGGTTTTGACTTCAGTTCTGTGATGGGTTTTTTTTAAAGAGGCCAGAAAGTGATCTTGAAATGTGACCTAAATGTGTTGTTTCCAAGAAGGCATGTGATTTAATAACTGCCCAGCCAAATAACAGTGATATTAATTGATGGAATATTTACACTGCTGGGTTTACATCATTTGAAGAACAAATGATTAGGGACCACTGGAGGATTGTTTACATTGATCCTAGGAGAAGAATTAGATTTTACAGTTCAGAACAGCATTTTCCATCCTAGCAACAGGATAGTTTGTTAGGTTTGTAGAATTTCCAGATTGTGTGAGTTTATAGAACTTGTTCGGTTGTCAGAACTGAAAATGAATCCATACCATCTGAACTGGAAAGTATTTCAGAAAACTGGAGTCAGTAAATAAGAAATTAAAGACTTAAGATAGGAATGACATTCCTCTGGGGTTGAGTATCTACAAAGGATTTTGCTGGGAAGAATATTTTTTAAAAATTCATTTGAGATGTGGGCATCTCTGGCTGGACTAGGATACATTTTCCATTCTTAATTACATTTGGGAAGATGATGGTGAACTGCCCTCTTGAACCACTGCAATTTATTTAGTGTAGGTGTACCCACAATGCTGTTAGGGTAGGAGTTCCAGAGCTTCGATCTAGTGACACTGAAGTAATGGCAACATATTTCTAAGACAGGATGGTTAGTGGTTTGGAAGGGAATCTGCAGGCCGTGGTGTTTCCCATATATCTGCTATCTCATAATTCTGCTCATGGGTTTAAAATGTGTTCTCTAAGCAGGTTTGGAGAATTTCTGCAGTGCATCTTAAGGGTCAGTTAGACTCGAAACGTCAGCTCTTTTCTCTCCTTACAGATGCTGCCAGACCTGCTGAGATTTTCCAGCATTTTCTCTTTTGGTTTCCGATTCCAGCATCCGCAGTAATTTGCTTTTATATAAATGGTACACACTGCTGCTAATCCACAGCAGTAATAGAGGGAGTGAAATTTGTGGTTGTGGTGCCAATTAAGTGAGCTACATTATCCTGGATGGTGTCAAGCTTCTTGAGTGTGTTGGAGCTGAACTCATAATAGGCAAGTGGGCAATATTTCATCACACTAATTTATGCCTTGAAAATTGTTAAACATGGTGAGGGACAACAATATCATTCTCTCTTACTGGAGATGTTCATTGTTTGACATTTGTGTGGCAGAAATGTTACTTACAACTTATCAAGCTCCCTGGCTCTATTCCTGATGAAGGGCTTTTGCCCGAAACATCGATTTTCCTGCTCCTTGGATGCTGCCTGACCTGCTGTGCTTTTCCAGCACCACTCTAATCCAGACTTGGGTTTCCAGCATCTGCAGTCCTCATTTTTACCTTACAATTTATCAACCTGATCTGGATATTCCCAAAGTTTTGCTGCATTTGGACATGTAACTACTCGTATACTGAGAGATTGCATGCAATTCTGGTCACCTTCCTATCGGAAAGATGTTGTGAAACTTGAAAGGGTTCAGAAAAGATTTACAAGGATGTTGCCAGGGTTTGAGGATTTGAGCTATAGGGAGAAGCTGAACAGGCTGGGGCTGTTTTTCCTGGACCGTCGGAGGCTGAGGGGTGACTTTATAGAGGTTTACAAAATTATGAGGGGCATGGATAAAATAAATAGACAAAGTCTTTTCCCTGGAGTCGGGGAGTCCAGAACTAGAGAGCATAGGTTTGGGATGAGAGGGGAAAGATAGAAAAGAGACCTAAGGGACTTTTTCATGCAGAGGGTGGTACATGTATGGAATGAGCTGTCAGAGGAAGTGGTGGAGGCTGGTACAATTGCAACATTTAAAAGGCATCTGGATGGGTGTATGAATAGGAAGCTTTGGAGGGATATGGGCTGGATGCTGGCAGGTTCAACTAGATTGGGTTGGGAAATCTGGTCGGCATGGACAAGTTGGACCGAAGGGTCTGTTTCCGTGCTGTACATCTCTATGACTCTGTGCAGTCATCAGCTAACATTCCCATTTCAGACCTTATGATGGAGGAATGTCACTGATGAAACTGCTGTATACAGTAAATGACAGGACTGATAAGAGCATTGATACGCAGAGGGATCTTGGCATGCAAGTCTATGGCTCCCTGGAAGCAGCAACACAAATGGATAAGGTGGTAAAGACGGCAAATGGCATGCTTGCATTCATCTGGCAGGGCAGTGAGTTGGCAAGATATGTTTCGCTGATTAAAACTTTAGTTAGATCATATTTGAAGTATTGTGTGCAGTTCTGGTCACACACGATAGGAAGAGAGTGTGCAGTTTTTGGAGAGTATGCAAAAAACATTTATCAGGATGTTGCCTGGATTGGAGTGTATTAGCTATAAAGAAGAGGTTGCACAAACTTGATTTGTTTTTGCTAGAATGTTGGAGGCTCAGCTGTGACCTGATAGAAGTATATAAAATTATGAGAGGCATGGATAGATGGACAGTTGAAATCTTTGTCACAGGATGGAAATGTCAAATAGTTTGGGCCATAGCTTCAAGGTGAGAGGGATAAAATTAAATAAGATGTGCAAGGCAAGTTTTTTTACACAGTGGTAAGTCCATCAAATGCTCTGGTAGAAGATAACATTTAAGAGGCATTTAGACAGATGCATGAGCAGGAATGGTTGATACAGACATGATGGGCTGGAGGAACTGTTCCTGTGCAGTACTCTTTTATGTTCTTTTTCCAGTGAGCTACCATAAAGTATCTGTTCTGATCCAGTCTAGCTCCCCTGAACTCCTCACATCTTGAAACAGGCTTATTAATTGGGTGCATGGAAACAAGAGCTACCTACTTAAAACAGAAACATAAGAATAAGGAGGAGTAGGCAATTCAGCCCTTTGAGCTCATTCTGCCATTTAACATGATCTTATCCTGGTCTCCTTCTCCACTTTCCTGCCTGCTCCTCATACTCCTTTATCTCACTTTTCATCAGAAACATATCTATTTCTCTTTTGAAACTGTTGTTTGATTCTGCCTTCACTGAACACCAAGTTCCACAGATTCACAACCATCAGAGAAGTGGTTTCTCCTCATCTCAGTTTTGAGCCTATCTCCACCACTCTACATCTATGACCTCTTGTTTGAGACGGTCTCACAAGAGGGAATATCTATTCAACATCCACCTCATTAATCCCCTTTAGCATTTTATGTTCCTCAATCAGATCCCCTCTCATTCTTCTGAACTTCAGCAAGTACAAGCCCAAGCTATTCAACTGCTCCTCATACAACTGCCCTTTCGTCTCTGGAATCAATCTGGTTAATCTTGTCTGAACTGCTTCCAGTGCTAACACATCCTTCCTCAAGTAAGGAGACCAAAACTAGACACTGATTACATCTAAGTGGATTCCATCCAATAAGTGCTATATGAGAAAGATTTTATTGAACAAGCAATCACATACTGAAAATGTGCACATCCTTCCTCAAGTAAGGAGACCAAAACTAGACACACGACTGATGACATCTAAGTGGATTCCATCCAATAAGTGCTATATGAGAAAGATTTTATTGAACAAGCAATCACATACTGAAAATGTGCTCCAGATGCTTCGACAGGCCTATGGATATCCTTTAATCGATAACTGCCAGGATTTCCAGCATGATCACCTTGTTCTGTTCTCTACATGACACAGGACAGTAGCAAGACCTCAATCTTCAGAAGGACTGATAATATAGAGAGCAGTGCTTCTTCAGAGGAGAATGAGGCGGCATTTGATTAGTAGCCATGGTATAAGCGGTGGTACATAAAACTGCTATTAAGATCTCTTAATAATGTGCATCCCCACATTCATCTAGTAGCCACAAGCTAAACCCACTTGGCCCCTAGTACTTTCCTTTCTGTGAATGAAGACATCACCATAAAGCTCTGTGATATCAAGTTATTCAAGTTTGAGTTACCATTGTCCACATTTTCTCCCCTGATCATTAAATGCTCCAGCAGTAAATTTATAAGCATTCAAATTCATACTGTACCTTTAAGAGAGCGAATGTTCTTCTGAACTGAGAGATTACAAGGACCTTTTAATAAGACACTTATTAAAATTACATCAACTTAGTTTCAAAACCTCACAAAAACTAAGTTGATGTAATTTTAATAAGGTCTTATTGGAACAGCATATTGTTATAGAGTTGGAGGCAGATACTAAGCAGTTAAGAGCAAAGGGGGCTCAGAGTTGTGAATAGTTGTTGCTTAATGTTCACTTTTAGAGTTAAGAAAAAAAATTGATATTTTCTTAAAATAGTGGAATTTGGGAGTTATCTGTCACTCATATGTTAACAAATTACAAGGCGGGGTGAGCTTTTCTGGATGTTTGGTTTAATTAATAGAAAGGTTCACCGCTGTGTCGTAACAGCTGTACAGCACTGGCATAACCATAGTGGGCTGAATGGCTTTCTTTTGTCATTCAATTATTTTATGATTTTATGAAATTAAACTGCTTTGATTACTTGAAGCATGTAAATAATATTTCATAGGAATTTAAGATGATTCTGGGTATATTTTATATTGTTAATTTGTTTTATTGAATGCTTTATCCAGCTTAATCTAATCTGCAATCTTTTCATGAGCATATGATGAGCACATGACTGTTATTTCAGATGATTATTTATAACAGACCTACATGATTGGAGACAGGGTGCAAGTAAGTAGATCATATTATACAATGTCAGACAAATAGGGGAACAGTAATCACATTGCAGGTGTGCATGATTCCTACTTCAGTCCATAATCAGGCCAACTAATCAGTGCACTAGTGAGGGAGTGCTACATTACCAGAGGCTTCACATTTTTGATTAAACTTAAAACCAACTCTGCTTTCTTAGGTGGATATACAATATCCCATGACAATATTTCAAAAAAATGCAGAGGACAGCTCCTTAATGTCCCGGCAAACAGTTGTCCCTTAATTAGCATCCAAAAACAGACTCTCTAGCCATCTGTTTTAATGCTGTTTGAGTTTACTGTGCACAAGTTGATGACCATATTTCCTAGGTTACAACTTCCACTACATTTCAAAGATACTCCAATGGTTGTAAAGCACTTTGGTGTGTCCTGAGGTTGGGAAAGGAACATTATAAATGTTTTTTTTCCCTTCTTTGGCATTATAATGCAGGAACATAAGTGAGAGCTTCTGGATGTTACGGGCTACGTTCATGAGCAACACTGTAGAAGATAGAAACCTTATGGATGGAAGCCAGTTTTCTTATAAAAGATAGTAATTGTAATCTAGTTCTGCTGACTTTGGCCACATGAAGATACAGCAGTTCCCTACCATCACCAGCAGTGGGATTCAGATGTAGCACCACTGACACAGATGCTCAATGATTATATAAATGGACAGAGGCTTGAAATTCTGGTCAGATCCAATTTTCTTCGCATCAAAAGTAACATATGAAGAATCTTACTCCACCATATCATAGTAGATAATTGAGATAGAAGGTTTCTTTCCCCCACTCTAATACACAACCTATTCATTTTTTTTTATTAACCAGGTCTGAGAATAATTATACTTTGAGTATATACATATATAGAATACACAGTCAAGTCAGCAGTGACTAACCTACCACTATATTAGAATAGTAAACTATTTCTAATTAGGAAATTGAGCTTTTACATAGAGATCATTAAAATGGTAAATTACATTGTTCTAACAATAAAATTGCAAGTAGTAGTAAAATAGTTTGTATTTTACGACAATGCCAATTCAGAATCGGCACTAATTTGAATAAGTAGCCAGCAAGGAATACTGAATCCAGCAGTAAAGGCTCAGATGTCTTTGTAACAGACAGCTTGTGCTCAATTTGGATTCTGACCAAAACATTGCCGTAGATCTCCAGCTATTATTGTGACCATTTTAAGTGGCAATGTAAACAGTTTACTCATCAGACACCATGTCATGACATTTTTGCTTCAGAAAATTAAATTCTGAGCTCTAAAAGGATTACATCCCAGATTGTTTCCTCTGCAGTTGTGGAACCGGTATGTGTTTGGGGGTGGGGGACACAGCTTTGAAAGACCACCTCCATTTCATTCCAATTAAGGAAACAATTCCTGGAGGATGAGAGAGGAGGTGAAATGTCGGTGAGGAATTTTTAAAAGTGTAATTAATGACGTTTCTTGCAGCCGTAGGGCAGAATCTTCACAAGGATGTTAGTGAACTAAGAGGGTTTTTACAACAATTGTAGTGTCATGGTCATCATTACAAAGATGAACATTCAGTGTCAGATCTTTAAGTGAATTGATATTCTATCAGCTGCCATTGAATTCAGGTGCCCAGGGCATTAACCTGAGCCTCTTATTTACAGGCCCAACATTACCACAAAACAACTGTATCCCTATTATTGGAACTTACTGTGCAAGCTACCATTCATATTCTGGGACTGTAGGTGACACTGCAAATGCAATATTGCAGTCATTACTATGGCTAGCTATTCTGTAAAGGATGTGGTGGATATTCTTCTTGAGATATGGAGTCCTTAGAATGACAATGCTCTCTCACTGCTGTTCTGGAAGGAATTCCAGGATATTTAACCACTAATGAAAAAGGAATGTCAAATATATCTACCGGGATTCTGTACGACAGTACAGAGGAACCTTGAGGTAATGATGTGTTTAGTTTTACACTTAATATCTTGCATATTCTTTTCAAATCTCACAAACAAAAATGGATGCAAGATCCATTTTGTTGCCTGTTCTTAATTGGATTTAGGATACCCTTACACTTTTAAAATGAACTTCAGTAGTTAGGAGTGTGCTAAGGATTATAGTCAGCAACATCTGTCAATATAGATACCAATGTGCTTAGAGTTGGATCAGTGCACAGTACAACAATGTTGCAGTATTAATGAAGTAGCTAGGGTACTGCCGAGAAAGGACATTTCTGTAACACATGGAACATCTTTTTGAATTACAGTTGCACCAAAAGATTTGAAATGTAACAAAACATCTATTTTTGGAGTAAACAACATTGTTGAGGCTTATGTCAAAGTTCCCAAAGTATTTTAATGCACATGATACTGACATTCCTATGGCAGGATGTGTTACCGAAATGCTGACAAGTCTGCTTATCTCCAGCTTGCTTGTAAACTCTATCACTGCTGTAGCCTATTGGTCAACTGTTATATCTATCCTCTGTCCGTAAACCCAATGCTGTCAGACAGTGATAGCAAATCTAGTCCTTGGAACTCATGTGATTTCTCAATTGCACAACAACATTGCTATCCATCCATCCAATGTCTTGGATCTGATTATTAAAAATGGTCAGTCCAATTTCTGACTAAAGGTACTCAAGATGTAATTTTTTCTTTGTATTTAGGTAACTCACCAACTTCATTTATCCTTTCTTCAAGTTTAGTGAGAGAAAAACTTAATCATTAAAATTTTAAAAGATTTGAAAAGGTGGCAGGTCTCTCTCTGGAGAGTCTAGAATACAGGTACAGAGTTTCAGGATATGGGGTTGATGTTTTTACTCAAAGATGAGGAAAAAAAAAATCACCTTGAACAAAAATCATTAGTCCCTTATCCTAAAATTATAAAGGGTTGTGAACCTTTGCAGTTTCTACCTCAGGTGATTTGTAGATTTTTCCTTTGTTGGGACAGATTTTCGGTTTCTCAGGGAATCATGGGATACAGGAAGCAGGCTGGAAAGTGCAATTGAAACAGATGATTAGCTATGATCGTTTTGAAGGGTCCAAGAGTCTGTCCCTCTTAATTCTTATGCTCTTACTGTAAAAACCCCATGGAATACTGTGGGTCGCTGAGTGAAACAACAGATTAGAGTGATGTAAACTGTGGTATAATTTTTCATGTTTTTGGTATAAATTTGGGTCTAGGTTTTGATATTAACAAGTGGGTTTTCTGTTTCCTTAAATAAAAGACTAAAACTGCACACAATATTCACAATGCGATCTCATCAACACCCTGTATAACTGATGCATAACATCCTTACTTTTAGGTTCGATTCCTCTGGTAAAGAAAGAACGAACAGTATTCTTTGTTTTCCTAATTACTTGCTGCAACTGTATGGTAACTTATTGTTGTTCATGCACTAGAACACCCTGATCCCATGGAAGAGCAACTGGTTAATATGATGTACTATTTGGTACATCAGTGCAGTCAATATTTTACAGTATGGTCAGTGTTTTAAGATAATTGCTGATAAAATCCAAAAAATGGAAAAATGAGAGAGTGTTAAAATTTAGAACTAAAAATTCTGGCAATATCAAACAAGTTGTTCAGCACCTGAAACATTAATAGGCAGTAATTGCAATGTACATTTGTAATTTAGCACATTTAAAATAACATGAGGAATGTTTGAGGACTGTGACTAAACTTGGATCTAATTGAAACTTACAGAATAGTGAATGGCCTGGACAGATCAGATGTTGGGAAGATGTTTCCATTGGCGGAAGAGACGAGGACTTGAAGGCATAGGCTTAGAGTAAAGGGAATATCCTTTAGAATTCTTTAGCCAGAATGCTGAATCTGTAGAATTCATTGCCAAAGGGGGCTGTGGAGGCCAGGTGATTGTTTTAAACATACTCGGGAGAGATAAGTTCTTAGTTGCCAAGGGGATCAAAGGTTATGGGGAAAAAGCAGGAAAATGGAGTTGAAACCTAGCACCCATGATGAAATGGCAGAGCAGACTCAATGGGCCGAATGGCCTAACTTCTGCTCCTATAATCTTATGGTCTTAAATTCTAAGAAGTCATTGAGTGAAAACAGTCTATACAGGGCATGTACAGTGGCATTTTCTTTCAACTCTGTTGGCTGTAATATGAGGATTACATTCAAGTCAGTAATACTTTACAACATACAGTCTCAGGGACCTTTAGAAAAGTGATACAAAAGTTTAAAAAAACAATTTGATTTGGAAATCACAGCTTTCATATGTGGCTGAGCAACCAATGGAACTATCTTTGTGGCTTGAAACAGTGTGAAGCTGTGATTTCAAATGCTATTCTGTCCTAACAGTGTACTTTTCATGCCCTCTTGTTCTCAATGTGGTTTGAAGAGAATTTGATAATCAGACACCTTTTCTTTTCTGGCATGCCTGTCATGTGGGTGAAAGCTTCCACAAGAAAATTAGTATTCCAAGTGTTACTTCTATAATCAGACCTTTCATCTTTTTTTAAAAATAGAGCAAGTAATTTTGGATGAATCACATTGTAAATGGTGCAGGGCATTTTTTTCTTGGAAATGTTAATAGTAGCTAGTGTAGTTGTGTGCTAACTTCAACTTCTCTTACCAGTTTTAAAGTATAGTACCATGTCCAAAGATCATGAAAGATTTCTCAATCCATTCAATATGTGAAGCTCTCAATTGCCTTTGGAGTTTCATAAACTCCAATTTGAATGACTGAAAGTGTCTGGCTTATTACCCTAAGTGGAGTCAGCTTATCTCAGCAATTAGCTAAGTGATGCAGTACAGGGGTCAAACATTGCCTCAGGCAGTGACATAAAACAAGAAACAGCCAATATGACACCAATTCAATATTTGTGGAAACAAAACATTTTAAATCAACCTGAATGGATGTATTAGAACACAATCAGTGAGAGATGGAACTTGAACCTAGACCTTCTGGCCCAGAGGTAGGGGCACTACCACTGCACCACAAAAGCTTCTTCCTTTCACATCAATATGGGCCAACCTGATACGAATCAGTGAAATAACTGCACAGAGGCCAGCATCCCATTACCAAGTCACCCTTTATTTACTTGGGCACAGTTCACTGGTCAGCCAGCTCAGTCTGAAGGGAGGAGATTTTAAATCTCGTTAATTTTGGTTGGCCAGGGCTTTCTGATTGGGGTTAACTTGGGCCAATCAATCAAGGACCTTGCAGTCAACAAGGTCCACCTGGTTCCAATTGACATCCCTTTCCCCCCCTTCAGGTGATGTAGGCCTCTTTCATGTAGCTTTCTCTCATTGTTTTTGCCCCAGATCCGCTTCCTCCGATTCAGACAGACACAGGCAGTGTGTATCAGACCAGAGGCTGTCTCTTGTCTCTGGATTGTCTTGGGAGTGCTGCCACCTCCTCTTCCAGCAGCAATGGTACAGAGGCCCCATCCTTCTCAGACTCTGACATTTCCTCAACTGTAGAGGAGAGCTTAGGGTTTCTGAGGCTTTCTGGCTGTTCAAAGGGGCCAGGTATGTTTTGCTCCTGCCCTGTTTGAAGTAACATGTTTGTTCATAACAGTCTCCCCTACCCAAACTTTAAGTAACAGGACTTGACCTCACATCCACCTCACCTCATACCCATACAGGGCCATTTCCATTTGTCCAGCAAACTCTCTAATTAAATTGTCTCTCATTTGGAGGTGGCAGTGGCATGTGGTTGGCATTCTTGCTGTTGTTTCACCCTCCCTCCAAGACCCAGGAATATCAGGTTTAACCTAGTGCAGAGTCTTCTCCCCATCAGCAACTCTACTGTTGCTGATGTGGAATGAGGGGTGCTTCTATAAATCAAACAGAAACTAGGACAGTCTGGTATCAAGTGATGTAGGCTGCTTCTTTAAGTCTGCCTTTGACATTTGGACACTTCTTTCTGCAGACCGTTAGATGATGGGTGGTATGGAGATGTTCTTAAGTGCTGAATGCTATTTGACTTCAGGAAATACTCAATGTCCCATTGTCCATGCCAATACTTCCAGGAGTCCATGTATCACAAACAATGCTCACAGCTTTTCAATTGTCATATTGGAATTTGCCGAACAGACTTTATGCACATCTGACCACTTTGAAAGGGTGTCCACAATGATCAGGACCATTGAGCCAATGAAAGGACCAGCATAGTTGACATGTAACGAGTTCCAGCCATTCCCATGAACATGCAGCTGCTGCAATTTTTATCCTTGTTGGTTCTCCAGATACTGCCCTGCCAATGCAGCTTTGTCAGCATTGAATCCTGACCAGACAGTTTCTTGCTAACATCCTCATCTTGGAAACCCATGGATAAAGCTAGAGTTTGGCCAGAATCTGGCAGCGACTTTTACGTGGGGAAAAGAAAAATCACTCAGTCCCTGAAATACAGTGATCTGGTCTCGCAGATCCAGAAATGTTTCAGTCCTAGTTGCGATGATTCCTTCACTCTCCAACCTTTGATTTCTGCCCCAACGTCTGCCTGCAAAGCAAATGGCACCAGGCGGGCCTTGTAAAATCATGGAATTGCTTCCTGGTCAACGTGTAAAGTGGCTTTGCCTCTCTGATAATCCCAAGTCCTTCCTGAAACTCCTGGGTACTTCACTATAACTTCAGTGGCAGCCATTTTATAATCAAATGTTGAGCCAATCTAGGTGACTCAACCGATTCCACCTCAGTTGGCTTGGGCCAGAGCCTCTTACTACCGTCAGTGATAACCGCACAAACTGCTTCTCCTAAGAGATTGGAACAGAATTCGTACCCTTAATTCAATGGTTCTCCACTGTACATTCAGTCTGGCTCAAGGGTGGAGACCTGAGTGAACCTTGTTAAAGACAGGTTCTGCAACTACAGATACAACTGCACCAGTATTAACCTCCATGGGATCTGGGTGACCATTTAACCAAACATTTTAATTGGTTCTAATTTGAATGTCACCAAGCAATTTAATTGTTCCAATCCACATGTAGAGAGACTTTCAGGGTGTGCACTCTCCTGGGTACTAACCCACAAGTTTCCTTTTTAAGTCAGGTCTCCTAGGACTCCTTTGCTGTCTCATGTCCAGCAGCAACTGCATTGGCTTGCTGGCCAGACCCTGAAGAACTCTTTATCCACTTGGCTGAGGCTTGGCTTTGTTGTGGGGTTCTGCTGTAGGCAGTCCTAGGGTCCCTCTGCGATTACTTAATCGCAAGTGGTGTTCCCCAAGCTCAGTCAGACAGGTGGGGGTGTCCACCTCCACTGGGGTTTCCTATAACCCGCTCCACTTGCCACATGTTAGAATGACAGAGGTAGTTGTTGAGTCTATTTGAAGTCCAGTTGGGCTTCAGCTAGTATGTGCTTCTGCATGGTTACATCATTAATTCCACATAGTCTCAGCATGCCAATCACATGCCCCTGACAGCCATCTTAACCTCAAAAATCCCAATACAATTCCACTGGTTCCCCAGCAGCCAAATAAAAACAATAGTGTCTCAGGATTAGATGTTTGGGGTCATAATATTCCTTAACTAACTCTGGAAGATTTTAGTGTCTAGTACCTCTGGGAAAGCAAGCCCATTAGAACTGAAAATGCTGCAGGTCTGCAAGCAGTCACAGGGATTACTTGTTGGGGTAGATGAAAGTCAATGTCATTATCCAGAAAAAAAAAACACCACATTCTTTCCACATACTGGGCCCAGTCTTTGATGGCAGGATCAAACAAGTCAAGGTTCCAATAAAGGCATAATGCCAGAAATGCTTACCCCAACTCCAAGGAGACTGTTGCGAGCAAATGTTCTTCAGTCACATGCTATTTTCTCCCATTCCCCCTGAAATAATTGCACAGAGGCCAATATCCCTTCAGGTTACCCTTTATTTATTTGTGTTCAGTATATTGGCTGTTGCCAGCCAGCTCAGTCAGCCCCCTGACCAGAGGGGATTCTAAATCCCTTGTTAAAGCTTTTTATTAACCAGTGCAAATTACAGGGGAAAGGGGCAAACCATCAAACATCTCCATACAACCAGATCAGGGGGAAAGAAAAATAAAAGAGGACAAATCTCAAATCCCAACTTATTTCAAAAGGAGGAAACAGTAAATGCAATCACATACAAACAGTCCAATAAACCAAACAATAAAACGTGCATATATCAGACACCCCTGGCAACCCAGCAAACTACCCATCCCTTCCACCTTCCAGCCACTAAGGCACTCACCCAATGCCCCTTTCGGCTATCAGTCCACCCTGACACCTTGCAGCTACCTCTAGGACAGCCCATCCTGTTTCTCCCTCCCCCCCAGGACGACAGCAATCAGGATGGCTTGCCCACTTTTCAGCTTTCCTAACTGCCCTTTCATGCTTCCCAGCAACCAACCTTCCCCCCGTATCTGCCCAGGGTGACAGCACTGAGGCCGACCTACCAGCCTTCCGGCTCTCGGTCTGCCCCTACGTATCATATGGGTTTCTCCCACCCTAATGCGCCATCCGGCCTGTGGACTGCCCTGATACACCTTCCAGCTGCCTCTAGGACAGCTCAGCCTGTTCCCTGGGACAATGGCACATCGGACAGCCCACAGGCCTTCTGGAGCTCAGCCTACCCCATGCATTTCTGGCTCTCGGTCGCTCTGACACACCTTCTGGCCACTTCTCGGACAGCCTGTCCTGATTATCACAGGATGAGTGTGCTCAGAATGACTTAACTACCTTCCAGCTCTCAGGGCAACAGGCATCAGGACAGCCTAACCACCCTCCAGTTAACAGAACAGCTTACCCACCCTTGGCTCTAGGGTGACAGCTTTCAGGATGACCCATGAGCCTCCCAGCTCAGTGAGGCCTGCCAGACTCAGGGACATACAAGTCAGTGCAGGTGATAAACCCAACAAGCAACAAGACAGAGTTAGAGTCAATTACCAGAGTCCCTTCTGGTACACAGTACATTACGATAAACAGTTCTCTTTAAAAATAAGGAATCCATTCCTAGGTACACAGAGTCCACTCCTAAAGGCACCAAATGCACACCCTGCATACACACAGATGTTTGGTCTCCAGAGAGGTCTGGTCCATCCACAGAACCAGGCCCACTCAAGAACATAGTTCATTATAGAAAGGTGCAGTTGACTCACAGGGGATGGTCCACAGCAACAGGCAGGATCCACTCCAGGATGCAGCAAGTGGTCACTTCCCAGTACACAGTATTCAGTCTTTACAGAGGCCTAGTCTACCAAAGGAACATTTCATCTGGAAAGGTGCATTATCTCACAGGGCCTCGGTCCAAACACCAAAAAGTGAAAACATGCAATATAGTGTGAAAGGGCTAAGCCCTGCCACAAAAATCAGCATAGTCCTTTTCTCAAAGAGAAAGAGAAAAAAGTAACAGGCTGTAACCAGCCAGCAAAAATAGCTCCCTAATAAAACTGAAATACACCTGTAACACTGACTGTGTAGATCAGACAGTTTAGAAATCAATCCTCTATCAAAAGGAATACCAGTTCACAAACTGGCTTTATAATTCAGCCAGTTCAGGAATCAAGCTTTCCCCCCCACCCAAAAAAAAGGCAGCCCACAAGCTTTCCAGATTTCTATCTACCCCGATGCACCTTCTGACCACCTCTAGCTCAGCCTGTCCCAATTACTCCTTCTCAGGGCAACCAGCATAGAGATGGCCTATCCACCCTCCACCTATCAGGGCAGCCTACCCACCTTCAGGTTCACAGGACAGCCTACCAACTGTCCAGCTCTCAGGGTGACAGCTTTCAGGACAACCTATGAGCCTTCCAGATCACAAAGGTCTGCCAGACCCAGGGACATAAGAGACATTGCAGGTGATAAACCCAACAAGCAACAAGACAGTCAATTATTAACAGACACAGAGTCCCTTCTGGTACAGAGTTCATGACAATAATGTAGAGAACATTCCCAGGAAGAGTCCACTCCAGTATACAAAGTGCATTGTCAGAAACAGAGTCCACTCCAAACTGCAGAGAACTTGCTAAAACAAAAGACCGCAACCAAGGGCAGAGTCTACTCCCGAAGGCAGGAAATGCACAGCACGTAGGTGTTCAGTCTCCATCACGTCCTGGCCTATTCATAGGGAACCAGGCCCACTCACAGGAACACAGTACTTTGTAAAGGTGCAGTTAACTCACAGGAGTTTGGTTCACTCCCAAACTCCAGGATGCAGCAAGTGCTCACCTCTCAATACACACACAGGCATTCAGTCTTTACAGAGGCCTAGTCCACAGGAACAACTCATCTGGAAAGATGTATTTTCTCACAATGGCTTAGTCCAAACAACAAAAAAATGAAGACAAAAAAAAACTAGAGTGCCAGGGCTAAGCCCTACCCCAAAAAAAATCCTAACATTGTCCTTTTCTCAAAGTAAAGGAGAAAAGAGTAGCCAGCCAGTGAAACACCAATTCCCTAATAAGAACTGAATTACACCTGAAACACATCAACTGTGTGAATCAGGCAGTTTAGAAATCAGTCCTCAATAAAGGGGGAATACCAGTTAACAAACTTGCTTGCACTGTTCGTTATGTAACCGGATTGGCTTTTTAATGTACAAATGTCATTGTTGCTGTCTTGTCACATGTGGAACTGGGGTTTGAGGTTTGTCCTTATCTCCCTGCAAACTGGTTGAACGGTAGGGTTTGGGGGCCTGGCTTTGCTGCTCCTCTCCCTTGCAAAATTGCTGTTGTATACAGCTGTAAATGCTAACTGTTTTTTGTAAACTGTTTTGTAATTGTTTAATAAAATAAAAAAAAAACTTGCTCTATAATCCAGCCAGTTCAAGAATCTGGTTTCCTCCAAAAAAAAGCAGAAACCAACAGCACAGTAGCACACTAACTGTGACCCAACCAGCACAGAGTCAATCCCATGATCTGAGGGGATTCTATATCCTCTGCTAATATTAGCTGGCCAGGACTTCCTGATTGTTCCAGGTTAACAATCCCAATCAAGGACCTGTCGTCAAAAAGGTTCACTTGGTTCTAGTTACTACAATCAGGTTCTCGTTTGTCGTTAAAGTTTAATAGGCACTCTTAGTTCGGAGTGTATTAGGATTATAGTTGGTAACATCTGATCATGCAGATAAGAAAGTGCTTAATGTTGGATCAGTGTATAGTACAATAATATTGTGGTATTAATGCTGGAGTAGCCAAAGCATTGCCCAGGAAGGACGATTCTATGACACATAAAGCATCCTTTTGAATTACAGCGGCATCAAAAGTTTTGAAATGTAACAAAACATCTAGTTTTGGAGTAAACAACATTGGGAACTTTGACATAATCCTCAACATAATCCTTTAATGCACATGATGCTGACATTCCTATGAAAGGATATGTTACAGAAAAGATGATTAGGTTTCTTGTCTCTAGCTGGCTTGCAAACTCAACACAGAGGAACCTCAATTATCTGAATGACACGGGCAAGATGTATTTTGTTTGGATAATCGAATGTTTGAATAACAGAGTTTAGCCAAGCATCGGGACCTTGCGAACTTGTTCAGATAATCTGACATTCGGATAATTGATGTTTGGATAATTGAGGTTTCTCTGTCTCAGTAACCCATCGGTCAATTGTTATATCTTCCCTCTATCCCAAAAACCGAATGCTGACAACAATGAGAGCAAAATCTGCTGATTCCTCAATTGCACAACCATATTGTTTGCCATCTGTCCAGTGCCTTGGATCTAAATATTAAAAAATTCAGTTCAATTTCTGACTAAAGATACTCAACTGAATTTTGCCTTTATGTTTATGTAATTTACTTCGTAAGTTTATCCATTGCTCAGATTTAGTGAAAAGAAAAGTTTTCAGTTTTATAAAACTCCAATCATTATAATGGCATGTCTCTCATTTTATTGTGACACAACTTTTATGGTGGGTCATTCAATAGAATGTTAGCTTTAAGCAGATTGAAGTACAAGAACAAGTAAGTCTTACTATTATTGTATAGTGTTTTGGTGAGAACACAGTGGAAAATTCTGGATAGTTTTGGTCCCCATGTCTAAGGAAAAATAAAATTACAATAGAGGCAGGTCAGCAAAGTTTCACTAGATTGGCTCCTGTCCTGTGTGTCCTGTGTTGTGAAGCTGAATAAATTGGGCCTATACTGTTTGGATTTTCACAAATGAGATGATCCCATTGAAACATGAAGGATTTTGAAGGAGACAGGCAAGATAGACACTGAAAGCCTGGAGAATCTGGAACACGGGCACAATTTCAGGAAAAGGGGTTGATGATTTTACTAAAAAATAAGGAGAAACCATATTTAACAAAAGTCATTGACCCATTAGCCTGAAATTCAGAAGGTTGTGAATCTTTGGAATTGTCTACCTCAGAGAGTTGTTGATTTAACATTTTTGAGTTTATTCAATTCTGGGAAAGACAGATTTTTGGTCTCTCAGGAAACCATGGGATATTGGGAGCAGGCAGGAACGTGGAGTTGAAGCAAATGAGCTACGATCCTATTGAATGGTGAAGGAAGCTCAACCGGCCATATGTCTGTCCCTGCTCCTATTTCTTAAGTTCTTCATGCATGAACTAAATGGAATACTATAAGTATCTGAGTGGAGCAACAGATTAGGGTGTGATGTAAATTGTGAGATTATAGGCATAATTTTTCATGTTATTTGGTGAGAATTTAAGTTTGCTTTTTGTTAGTAACAAGTGAGCTTTTCTAAGTTTCTGAAGTTAATAATTACCTTGTAGGTATTTCCGTAACAAGAGTGATTTATGTTAAAATTGAAGCCTGGGTTTTGAGTGAATGATTTGTGGACTACTGTTTACTTTAGAGTGTTTGCAACTCAGCACAGAAAATAATGAGTTGAGAGTGTGGTGCTGGAAAAGCACAGCAGGTCAGGCAGCATCCAAGGAGCAGGAGAATCAGGATTCTCGAAACGTCAATTCTCCTGCTCCTCGGATGCTGCCTGACCTGCTCTGCTTTTCCAGCACTACACTCTCAACTCTAATCTCCAGCACCTGCAGTCCTCACTTCTGCCAGATTATAATGAGGTTGCAAAGGTTTACTCAAGAACTATGGCATCTGGGTTTATTTAAACTTGAGAGAAATTCACATAACTGAGAGATTTTTAGTTTCCCTTTTAATCCTGGGTTGTGTCATACCTGTAAACAGGATGGATGGAATAGGATGGATGTGTAGAGCAGTACTACTGAGAAGGTAATGATAGATTTAATTAAATAAATTATTTTGAAGTGAAAAATTAAGAGTAAAGTTAACCCGAGTGTTGGTATAATAATATAGTGGTTATTCAGTCTGAGTACAGTGCAGTTAAAGTGTGTGGTAGCACCAGGAACAGGCTACCTCAGTTCCAGTCTAAAAGTTGAAGTTTCAAATGACAAACTTACTGAGGAATTAGTTACAGGAACTGTGGTGTGAGTATTACACATATGCTGGTTGGAGCACATGCAAGGAGGTGTTCTGGGTACTGTACCAAAGTTGTTTTGTTTCACTTCAACTTGTAAAGGAGTGTTTTGCAATTAAATGGGATTATACTTTTACTATGTGTTTAAAGCCTTTACCGTTGTATTATATGTTGATAGTTTAGATTATTTTATTCTTTCTTTATTCCTTTAGTAATTAACTTCAGTGGTGCTGTGAAAGAAAAATCTGCAGCATTGCATGCTTATGTTGTAGAGAGAGATAGTTTCATTGCAACTAACACAAAATAACATATGATCTATCAAGCCATTTCCTGACTGGAATCTAAATTATCCAGTAATGACATCTGCTGGAGTTGTAACAAGGACACTATACTATGGACAGCAAGAACAGAGCTCCAAACTCAGCCTCAGCTAGCATTCATACTCAGGATTTAGTTGGTAAAACTAGCCAAATAAGGGACAGAGAGTTGACTAGAGAAACCATTTCATCACTCTATACTAGTCATAAACTGATGACAGAGGGGTGCTTCCAGCCAATCCAAAATACACAGGCTGAGAAGGGTGGTGGCTGTGGTTGTGGGGAAGTGCATGGCGGGGGTGGGGGGAGGTTGCTGGATGTGGGGGAGTGGAGGAAAAGAAATACAAAGCTAAAAAAATGGAATAAAATTCATCGAAAAATGAGTTCTTATTAATAAGCACTCTGGTAACTGGGGAAGCAATATATTCTGATGTGCAAAGATGCTGCAATTCTTGCCATTCACTAACAGTTTTGAACTCCTCCATTACCTTGTATCATTGAGTCAACATTCAGTGAGGTCTGAAGTTATAGACCAGGAGAAGAAGTGGTTAAGGAAAATAGTATGTATGGTTATAGTATAAAAATGATACTGGATGTGGGAGAAGATTACTGGCACTAATCCTGTCTCAGCTTTCAGATGAGTAAGAATTTGCTCACGGTTTGTTCTCACTGCTTATGACAATATCTAAACCCCCTCAGTTGGATGTTTGCCTGACAATCCACTCCCACCCACCCAGTATTTTTCATGAGAGTGCAATATCATATTATAGAGATAGAATTATAAAATAGCCCTTGGACCATTTTCTCTCACTGGTCAACTGCCTACTGAGGGGAATCTTTGGTTTACATGTACTGCTCCAACTAAAAGACATTGTGTGGAGGTCGGACACTTCTGGGATTAAAATCGGCTCACACAAAGAAAGTAAATGAAAATTCAAAGCATCACTTCTCAGAAGGAAAATAAATTGCAGTCCTTTAATATCCTGTAAAATCTTCAGTTAACCCCAAAACTAAAATGCAGTCTTTCTGCCTGATCTGTATAATCTCAAATTAAACTAAATCAAACACCAATTCTAACAGTGACAACACAAACCATTATGAGATCTTCATTAAAACGATAATTCCTGCTGAAGTCTACATAGTTTGCTTTACATTGCACTATTTTATTGACAGTTGCAATTCTGAAAAGCTTGCCTTTTACTTCATTAAGGGTTTGCACTGCATAAGATGGCTGTTAAATATGTCAATGTAGCCTGCCCATAGTTGGTTATATATACAGAACTTGCTGCTTCCATTTCATTGCTCCTTCACTGTATCACAGCTGTCAGTATATTACAGAATAGTCAGTATATTAGATTATTTTGTTTTAAATACAAACATATGAATTAGGAGCAGAAGTAAGCTATTCAATCCCTCAAGCCTGCTCTATCATTTAATGAGATCATGGCTAACCTATTTGTGTTTTGAATTCCACACAGCCATCTACTCCCAAAAACACTTGATTCACTTTCCAAGCAAAAATCTATCTACTGCTGCCTTAAAAATACTCAATGATGTCACCTTCTGAAGAAGAGTTCCAAAATTGCACAATCTTCTCAGAGAAAATATTTCACCTCATCTTTGTCCTAAAAGGGTAATACTCTAATTTTAAAACTGTGTCCCTGGGTCTTGCCTCACCCATGAGGAAATATCATTTCAATTTCCACTTTATCAAGACTATTCCGGACCTTATATACTTCAATCAAGTCACTCCTCTCTCTTCTAAACTCCAGTGAAAAAGCCTAGTTTTTCAAACTTTTCTCATAGGTGAAACCATTCATTCTCTATATCAATTTAGTAAACCTTCTCTGAATCACTGCCAATGCATATATATCATTCCTTAAACAGGAAAACTAAAACTGTCCCCAGTATTCAATATGTGGTCTCACCAAAGCCATGTATAATGGAAGCATAACATCCCCACTTTTAGGTTCAATTCGTCTAGTAATAAAAGGACAACATTCTATTTGTCTTTCTAATTAATTACTGTGCCTGCATGCTAAATTATTGTGACTTATGCACTAAAATACCTTGATCCCATGGAATAACACATGATTAACAACAATGACAACAGAAGAAATTACAGGAAAACTCAGCAGGTTTGACAGCATCTGTGGTCAGAAAGCAGAGTTAAAATTTTGGGTCTAGCAACATTTATTCAGAACACTGGTCCTGAAACGTTAACCTTCTTTCTCTCCGCAGATGCTGTCAGACTTGCTGAGTTTTTCTAGCAAATTCTATTTATGCTTTGAATATCCAGCATCTGCAGTTCTTTGGCATTTTTAAACACATGATTAATATATTTCAATATTTGGTGTATCACAGTGCAGTCAGTATATTATAGTATGGTCAGTGTCTTAAAGTACAATCAGTAATTAATAAGTACTAAAAACTGGAAAAATATGAATGCTGAAATTTCGAACTAAAAATTAATTTTCTGGCAATGCCCAACAAGTTGTTCAGCATCTGAAACATTAAAGCCAGTAAGTGCAGCAAAGTACATTTGTAATTTAGCAAATTCTAACAAGTCATTTAGTGAAAACAGGCTGAATATATACAGGGCAAGTACAGTGCCATTTTCTTTCAATTCTCCATCGAGTGCAATATGAGGATTACATCCCAGTTAGCAATATTTTACAACATACTGTCCAGGGACTTTGTTTAGGGAAGTGATTTCAAATGCCATTCTGTCCTAACAGAGAGTTTTTTTTATGCCCTCTTGTTTTCCAATGTGCTTTGAAGAGAATTTGATAATCAGACACCTTTTCTTTTTGGCATACCTGTCATGTGGGTGAAAGCTGCCACAAGAAAATTAGTAATCCAAGTGTTATGTCTATAATCAGACCTTTCGTTTTTTAAAAATGTTACAAGTAATTTTGGATGAGTTTCACTATAAATGGTGCAAGGCAATTTTTCTTGGACATGTTAATAGCAGCTAATGCAGTTCTGTGACAACTTCTGTCAACAATTTTAAAGTATAGTACCATGTTCGAACACTGTAGCAAGACTTCTCGATCTACTTAACATTTGAAGCTCTCAATTTCCTTTGAGTTTCCAAAATTCCAATTTGAATGACTAAAAGTGTTTGGCTTATTATTCTGATGATTCAAGTCAGTTTATGTCAGTGAATAGCTGAGTGATGCAGTACAGAAAGTGTAGGGGTCAAACATTGCCTCAGGCAGTGATGTAAAACAGGAGCTAGCCAATTGTTGACTGTCATAGACTGTGCTTGTTACTCTATTCCTCTCTTGTCAAAAAATACAATTTTAATCAACCTGTGTCAACACCTCTGTAGTAGCTGGAACCTGAAACTGGACCTTTTGGCCCAGAAGTAGAGATACTACCCATGCCTCATGAAAGCCCCTTCCATCCACTTCAATGAGGACCAAACTGATACCACCAGTTTCACATTCCAATCCCATAATCTTCAACTATAGATATTTTATATCAACCTGCTCAGGCATACCATAATGCATGTCTGGAGCAGATGGAACTTGAACATGGATCCTTTAACTCATAGGATTACCATATTACAAGATCCCTTAAATTGCAACAGATGTCATAACATATGATTTATACTTATATCCCTATAGGATTTGACTGGGTGTATGAAATACTGTTCCAATGCCATTACCACTACACCTCCATCTCCCTCAAAATTATTTTTAATCAGCTTGCTGTGACATGTGACTGCATATCTAAGATAAAGAGACAGAATTGGAAATTATCCTCCTGTTAATCACTGTCACCTCTCCTAGTTGACAATATTCATTGGGGAGTGAATACCCACTGACTTCTAACACCAAAGCAAAATATTTCTGATGTTGGAAATCTTCAATAAGAACAAAAAATGCTGGACATAATGAGGAGGCCAACTGATTGGATACAAGCTATTTAGTGCTGCCACATCCATTCGCGAGTGTGTAGACAATTGAACTACTCATTGGAGGAGGGGACTCCATAAATATCCCTGTCATAAATGATGGAAGAACCCAACGCATCAGTGCAAAAGACAAGGCTGAAGCATTCGCAGCAATCTTCAGCCAGAAGTGGATGGTCCATCTTGGCTACCTCTAGTGTTCCTCTGCTGTGCTTTTCCAGCAACACATTTTCAGCTCTGATCTCCAGCATCTGCAGTCCTCACTTTCTCCTCGAAGATTTTTACCTCTAGTGTTCCCCAGCATTACAGATGCCAGTCTCAGCCAATCAGATTCACTCCATGTGATAGGGCGGCATGGCGTCACGGTGGCACAGTGGTTAGCACTGCTGCCTCACAGCTCCAGAGACCCGGGTTCAATTCCCCCCTCAGGCGACTGACTGTGTGGAGTTTGCACATTCTTCCCGTGTCTGCGTGGGTTTCCTCCGACAGTCCAAAGATGTGCAGGTCAGGTGAATTGGCCATGCTAAATTGCCTGTAGTGTTAGGTAAGGGGTAAATGTAGGGGTATGGGTGGGTTGCGCTTCGGCGGGTCGGTGTGAACTTGTTGGGCCGAAGGGCCTGTTTCTACACTGTAAGTAATCTAATCTAATCTATTATCAAGAAAATCTTAGAGGCACTGGATACTGCAAAGGTATGGGTCTGACAACATTCCCTCAACAGTATTGAAAACTTCTGCTTGAGAACTTGCTGCTTGCTTAGCCAAGCTGTTCCACTGCAGTTACGACACTGACATCTTACCCAATTTGGAAAATTGCCCAGGTATGTTCTACATACAAAAGGCCGGACAAATCCAACCCAGCAACTTAGGCCACAACAGTTTACTCTTGATCATCAGTAAAGTGATGTATCATCAACAGTGCTATCAGCAGAAACCTGGTCAGTGATGCCCAGTTTAGGTTCTGCCAGGGCCACTCAGTTCCTGACCTTATTACAGCTTTGGTTCAAATGTGGACAAAAGCACTAAATTCCAGAGCTGAGGTGAGAGCGACATCCTTGACATCAAGGCCTCATCAATTCTGTGTTATGTCAAGTAGCCCTTGCAAAACTGGAATCAATTGGAACTGGGGACAAACTCTCCACTGGTTGGATCAAACTTAACATATAAGCCATAAGTATTAATTTAACCTGGAGCAGTGCTTTGGAGAGGAATAAGGTGGTGCTATTTTCTGAGTCTGTAGAGTGTGAAGGAGCAAAAATGGCCTTTAGTAGAGTGATATGCTCTTCTAGTCAGATGTGGGAGTTTAGGGAGAGTTTACGGATTACTGAGGATTATATCTGCAATAAATGCCCTTGGTTGGAATCAAATGGATCAGTTGGAGAGACAGTTAGAGGCAATGAGGAATTTATAAGAGCAAGGGAATGTGATGGATGGCACTTATAGGAAGGGGGAAAAGTCACAGATTCAGTCACATAGATGGGTTAACTCCAGGAAAGGTAAGAGAGGTAGGCATTTAGTGCAGGAGTCTTATATGGCTATCCCCATTTCAAGCAAGAATGCGGTTTTAGAAAATGTAGGGGGTAATGGATTCTCAAGGGAATGTAACATGAATAGCCAAGTTTCTGGCATTGAGACTGGCTCTAATACAATGAGGGGCATGTTGGGTTCCAAGAGATCAGTTGTGTTGGGGGACTCTCTAGTCCGAGATACAGACAGATGTTTCTGTGGCCAGCAGCGAAAAGTCAGAATGGTGTGTTGCTTCAAGGATGTTTCAGAGACGATGCAAAATGTTCTCAAGGGGGAGAGGGGCCAGCAGGAGGTCATTGGTTCCAATGTGTGCAATGGCATAGGAAGGGAAAAGATTGAGATTCTGAAGGGAGATTACAGAGACTCAGGCAGGAATTTAAAAAGGAGGTCCTCAAGAGTAGTAATATCTGGATTACTCCTGGTGCTACAAGCTGGTGAGGGCAGGAATAGGAGGACAGAGCAGATCAATGCATGGCTGAGGAGCTTGTATATGGGAGAAGGATTCACATGTTTGGATCATTGGAATCTCTTCTAGGGTAGAGGTGACCTGTACAAGAAGAACAGATTGCACCTAAATTGGAAGGGGACTAATATACTGGCAGGGAGATTTGCTAGAGCTGGGAGGATTTAAACTAGTAAGGTGGTGGGTGGGACCCAGGGAGATAGTGAGGAAAGAGATCAATTTGCGACTGGTACAGTTGTGAACAGAAGCGAGTCAAACAGTCAGGACAGGCAGGGACAAAGCAGACTGATAAATTAAACTGCATTTATTTCAATGCAAGAGGCCTAACAGGGAAGGCAGATGAACTCAGGACATAGTTCGGAATATGGGACTGGGATATCATAACAATTACAGAAACATGGCTCAGGAATGGACAGGACTAGCAGCTTAATGTTCCAGAATACAAATGCGACAGGAAGGGTGCAAAGGGAGGCAAGAGAGGAGGGGAGTGGCATTTTTGATAAGGGATAGCATTACAGATGAACTGAGGGAGGATATTCCCCAGAAAACATCCAGGGAAGTTATTTGGGTGGAACTGAGAAATAAGAAAGGGATAATCACCTTATTGGGATTGTATTATGGACCCCCTAATAGTCAGAGGGAAATTGAGAAACAAATTTATAAAGAGATCTCAGTTATCTATAAGAATAAAAGGGTGGTTGTGGTAGGGGATTTTAACTTTCCAAACATAGACTGGGACTGCCATAGTGTTAAGGGTTTAAATGGAGAGGAATTTGTCAAGTGTGTACAAGGACATTTTTTGATTCAGTATGTGGATGTACCTACTAGAGAAGGTGCAAAACTTGACCTACTCTTGGGAAATAAGGTAGGGCAGGTGACTGAGGTGTCAGTGGGGGAGCACTTTGGGGCCAGCAACCATAATTCTATTAGATGTAAAACTGTGATGGAAAGGATAGACTAGATCTAAAAGTTGAAGTTCTAAATTGAAAAAAGGCCAATTTTGATGGTATTAGGCAAGAACGTTCAAAAGCTGATTGGGGACAGATGTTTGCAGGTAAAGGAATGGCTGAAAAATAGGAAGCCTTCAGAAATGAGATAACGAGAATCCAGAGAAATTATATTCCTATTAGGGTGAAAGGAAAGGTTGGTAGTTACAGGGAATACTGGATGACTAATGAAATTGAGGGTTTGGTTAAGAAAAAGAAGGAAGCATATGTCAGGTATAGACAGGATACATCGAGTGAATCCTTAGAAGAATATAAAGGCAGTAGGAGTATACTTAAGAGGGAAATCACGAAGGCAAAAAGGTGACATGAGATAGCTTTGGCAAATAGAGTTAAGGAGAATACAAAAGGATTTTACAAATACATTAAGGACAAAAGGGTAACTAAGGAGAGAATAGGGCCCCTCAAAGATCAGCAAGGCACCCTTTGTGTGGATCCGCAGAAAATGCTGGAGATACTAAATGAATATTTTGCATCAGTATTTATTTTGGAAAAGGACATGGAAGATACAGAATGTAGGGAAATAGATGATGACATCTTGAAAAATGTCCATATTACCGAGGAGGATGTGCTGGATGTCTGAAAATGCATAAAAGTGGATAAATCCCCAGGACATGATTAGGTGTACCCTAGAACTCTGTGGAAAGTGATCACTGGGCCTCTTACTGATAGATTTGTATCATCGATAGTCACAGGTGAGGTGCCGGAAGACTGAAGGTTGGCTAATGTGGTGCCACTGCTTAAGAAAGGTGGTAAGGACAAGCCAGGGAACTACAGACCAGTGAGCCTGACGTCAGTGGTGGGCAAGTTGTTGGAGGGAATCCTGAGGGACAGTTTGTACATATATTTGGAAAGGCAAGGACTGATTAGGGATAGTCAACATGGCTTTGTGTGTGGGAAATCATGTCTCACAAACTTGAGTGAGTTTTTAAAAGAAGTAACAAAGAGGATTGATGAGGGCAGAGCGGTAGATGTGATCTCTATGGACTTCAGTAAGGTGTTCAACAAGCTTCCCCATGGGAGACTGGTTAGCAAGGTTAGTTCTCACAGAATACAGGGAGAACTAGCCATTTGGATACAGAACTGGCTCAAAGGTAGAAGACAGAGGGTGGTGGTGGAGGGTTGTTTTTCAGACTGGAAGCCTGTGACCAATGGAGTGCCACAAGGATCGGTGCTGGGTCCACTACCTTTTGTCATTTTATATAAATGATTTGGATGTGAGCATAAGAGGTATAGTTGGTAAGTTTGCAGATGACACCAAAATTGGAGGTGTAGTGGACAGCGATTATTACCTCAGATTACAACGGGATCTTGATCAGATGAACCAATGGGGTGAGAAGTGGCAGAGTTTAATTTAGATAAATGTGAGATGCTGCATTTTGGGAAAGCAAATCTTAGCAGGACTTATATGCTTAATGTTAAGGTCCTAGGGAGTGTTGCTGAACAAAGAGACCTTGGAGTGCAGGTTCATAGCTCCTTGAAAGTGGAGTTGCAGGTCGGTAGGATAGTGAAGAAGGCGTTTGGTAGCCTTTCCTTTATTGGTCAGAGTATTAAGTGCAGGAGTTGGGAGGTCATATTGTAGCCGTACAGGACATTAGTTAGGCCACTGTTGGAGTATTGTGTGCAATTCTGGTTTCCTTCCTATTGGAAAGATGTTGTGAAACTTGAAAGGGTTCAGAAAAGATTTACATGGATGTTGCCAAGGTTGGAAGATTTGACTTATAGGGAGAGGTTGAATAGGCTGGGGCTATTTTCTCTGTAGCGTCGGAGGCTGAGGGGTGACCATTATAGAGGTTCATAAAATCATGAGGGGCATGAATAGGATAAATAGACAAAGTCTTTTCCCCAGGGTGGGGGAGTCCAGAACTAGAGGGCATAGGTTCAGGGTGAGTGGGGAAAGATATAAAAGAGACCTAAAGGGCAACTTTTTCACGCAGAGGGTGGTATGTGTTTGGAATGAACTCGTGGAGTCTAGTACAATTGCAACATTTAAAAGGCATTTGAATGGGTATATGAATAGGAGGGGTTTGGAGGGATATGGGCCAGATATAGATTGGGATATCTGGTTGGCATGGACGAGTTGGACCGAAGGGTCTGTTTCCATGCTATACATCTCTATGACTCTATGACTCTATGAGTCAAACCTGGCATATGGGAAGACAATTGTGGTTGTTGGAGGTCAGTTATCTCGGTTCTATGACATATCTGCAGGAGTTCTTCAGGGTAGTATCCTACACCAAATTATATTCAGCTACTTCATCAACGACCTTCCCTCCATCATAAAGTCAGAAGTGGGAGTGTTCGTCGATGATTGTATGCTGTTCAGCACCATTCACACCTCCTCAGATACTGAAGCAATCCATGTTCAAACACAACAAGATCTGGACAATATTTAGGCTTGGTCTGACAAGTGGCAAGTATTTTACAATATATTTGTGCCGCACAAGTTCCATGCAATGACCATCTTCAATTGGAGTCAACCCAACCACCGCCACATGACACTCAACGGTGTCCTCTCACAATCCAAAGATAGAACATAGAACATAGAACATAGAACATAGAACATAGAACAATATAGCACAGAACAGGCCCTTCGGCCCACGATGTTGTGCCGAACTTCTAACCTAGATTAAGTACCCATCCATGTACCTATCCAAATGCCGCTTAAAGGTCGCCAATGATCCCGACTCTACCACTCCCACGGGCAGCGCACTCCATGCCCCCACCACTCTCTGGGTAAAGAACCCAAATTGTAGCTATTTAAAACAGTGGCTTTATTAGCATCCGAAAGGGTAGCAGTTAAGCATCACGGTCACGTGGGGTTAACGGTAATACAGATCCGATGATTCAATCATTTCCTGGTACATGCTAAGCATGCAGATACACAGATGCTGAAATTCTTTTGCCTGGCAGGTAAATGACAATGTTAAATGTCATCACTGCTGAGCTTACCATGCTGGCTATAATCATTGGGTAAAGATCTAATGGCCCAGCATTCTAAAAAGTTTTCTTTGCTCATTTGTGAGGTGTGAATGTCATTGGCCAGGTCCTTTATTGGAGGAGAAAGTGAGGTCTGCAGATGCTGGAGATCAAAGTTGAAACTTTATTGCTGGAACAGCACAGCAGGGATGCTGCCTGACTTGCTGTGCTGTTCCAGCAATAAAGTTTCAACTTTGATCTCCAGCATCTGCAGACCTCACTTTCTCCTCCAATAAAGGACCTGGCCAATGACATTCACACCTCACAAATGAGCAAAGAAAACTTTTTAGAATGCTGGGCCATTAGATCTTTACCCAATGATTATAGCCAGCATGGTAAGCTCAGCAGTGATGACATTTAACATTGTCATTTACCTGCCAGGCAAAAGAATTTCAGCATCTGTGTATCTGCATGCTTAGCATGTACCAGGAAATGATTGAATCATCGGATCTGTATTACCGTTAACCCCACGTGACCGTGATGCTTAACTGCTACCCTTTCGGATGCTAATAAAGCCACTGTTTTAAATAGCTACAATTACCTGGATTTGCCTATTTATAACAGGCAGAGTAGCAGAGGACAGTTATAATTGGTCAGGTACTGGCTTTATGTGCAGCTCAGATTATTCTGTCATTAACAGATAGTAATACAGTACGTGCCATGAGTCAGACATGTACTGCAATATTGTCAGTACCTAGACAAGCAAGATGAATAAACTGGCAAATTGCAGTGGAATTGGTTGAAAACTAACAGACTTGAATTTATACATTGCCTTTCACTTCCTGAGGATGCCCCAACACCTTTTAAAGCATACTTCTGATGTCTACTCACTGCTGTAATATAGGAAGTGCAGATTGCACACAAGCTGCTCCCACAAACAGCAATGCGATAATGGCCACATCATCTATTTGTGATGTTGACTGACAGACTGGCCCAGGACACCTCCCAATATCATGGTGGAATCATTTACGTCCATCTTGAGGTTTGCAGATTTGGTCTCCGTTTGACAGTGTGGACAGATTTTCTTTTAAATGTTGACACTTCTAAACTTCGGAGTACAAGGAGCACAAAGTGAGCATGCAGCTGCACTAAGCAAGGAATGCAAATGCCCCGTTAGCCTTTGGTGTAATAGAATTAGAGCATGGGGGAGCTAATGATATAGAAGTAATGCTACTGGACTAGCAACTGAGGCAGCCCAGGACACTACTATGGGGAATAAACACTAAGCACTGGAGCTTTGAATGAGAGTCATACAGGGCTCAAGATATTAACCTGCTCCCCCTCTCTATACTCCACCAGGTCCAACAGGTTTATTTTAAATCACAAGCTTTCAGAGTGCTGCTCCTTCATCAGGTGAAATGACTTGTGTGGTGGAGGCAAGTACAATGGAAGTAAGTTCAGTCAAGGCATGAATTATTTCAAGACGATTATTTGAAGAGAAACAACTGGAGGAGAATAGAGAGCCAACATGCACACAATGGGCTTAATGGCCTCCTTCCTTGCCCTAATAATTGTGATTGTTTTATTATACGTAGAACCATTCAAATAAAGGCACACTACTACAGCTGCTGGAGATCTGAAATGAAACAAAGTCTGGCAGCATCTGTGGACAAGGAAACAGAGTTAATGCTCTGAATCCAATGACTCTCCTTTACAAGTCATATTTAGACTTGAAACTTTAACTTCCACTCCACATTTGCTCGAAGACCTCCTGAGTTTGTCCAGCACTTGCAGCTTCTGTATAGCAGCATTGCAGCTGCGATTTTACGTGTAATTAGGGTAAAGTGATTCCTCTTTCGTTTAAGTAAGACCTCTCCCTTTCTTTTCCAAAGTCCTTAGGGCTGGAACCCTCAAGACACAAAATTTATTAGGATATGCAACTAATGGTTAGGAACTAGCATGTGAGATCAGATAGATAGCTCTTTTCTTGGCTGACACAAATAGGCCAAGTGGTTTCCTCCTGTACGATAAATCATAGAATCCCTACAGTTTGGAAACAGACCATTCGGCCCATTGTGCCCACTTAAACCCACCACTCTATCCCATCCCTAACCCTGCATTTCCCAGGGGCTAATTCACCTAGCTTGTACATCCCTAGGCACAATGGGCAATTTATTACTGCCAATCCACCTTATCTGCACATTTTTGGATTGGAGGAGGAAGCTGGAGCGTCCAGAGAAAACCCACACAGACATGGGGAGAATGTGCAAACTCTACACAGACAGTAGCCCAAGGGTGCAATCGAACCCAGATCCCTGGCGCTATGAGACCATGTTTTATGATTCCCAGACAATCTCTAATGGAACAAAGGCCAATTCTCCTGCTCATGTCCTGATCTAATTTTGGCAAAAGAAAACGAGTGAATTTGTCATTGATGTAGTTTGTTTGCTAAATTCCTCCTAATAATTTTAAATGGTAGATTTTCTGGCAAGAAAAACCTGAAAGTTGTACAGCACCTCAGACTATCCAAAACAGCTTTAGTATTATATCTAAAATGCCATAATTGATCTGGCAAAAGCAGCAACTTTAAATTCTAGCTACTGTTATATCCTCCAGTTTACCAGCAAATCAGTAATCTTCACAGATGTGCTACATGGATGAGTCACCCTGGACTCTCTCCTTACTCATCGAATTTTCCATTGTTCTCTTTATCACCTTATCCAAACTCACTATTAGCACCTCCTTAGGTACAATCTTATACTATCGAAATCAGCCACTGTTAATTACTGTTGACACAACAGTCTGGAAGTCAGAAAGATTTCAAAACTGTTTGCCTTTGCAGAACATTAATTATACGTGCATCTTGGGCAAAACTACTAAATTTGCTCAACATATGACCAGTTAGCGCCAAATTAGTTTAAACCCCCCCGAAGAGTGCTAGCAAACCTACCCCCCAGGATATTGGTGCCCTTCTGGTTCAGATTAAGTGAACTGGCCGTGCTAAATTGCCCATAGTGTTCAGAGATGTGTGTATTAGGTGCATTAGTCAGGGGTAAATGTAGTGTAACGGGTCAGGGGAATGGGTCTGGGTGTGTTACTCTTGGAGGGTCGGTGGGGACTTGTTGGGTTGAATGGCTTGTTTCCACACTGTAGGCATTCTATGATAACTGAACCCCGCTCCCCACCCCCACCACCCGCACTAGAAATATCGAGATTGGGGGAGAGGGGGAGGTGCGGCGCTACCATTGACTAGAAACGCAACTGGACTCATCACTTCAATACAGAGGTTACAATAGCAGCTAGAAGTACTATGATCAGTAACCTTGTGACGTCTAAAAGCCTGTCCACCATTTACAAGGTACAAGTCAGGAGTGTGATGGAATATTCCCGACTTGTGTAGATGGGTGCAACTCCAACTCAAGGAAATTGACAGAATCCAGGACAAGACAGCCCACTTGATTGGCACTACATCCACAAGCTCAGTAGTAGTAGTGTGTGCTAGCTCTGAGATGCAATGCAGAAATTCATTAAAAATCCTTAAACTGCAACGTCCAAAACCCAGAAACACTTCCATATAATTAGGTGTATCCAAGAACTTTGTGGGAATCAAAGGATGTGATCATGGGCCTCTTGCTGGGATATTTGTGTCAGTGATAGCCAAGTTGAGGTACTGGAAGATTGGAGGGTGACTGTTGTGGTACAATTTTTAGGAAAGGATGTAAAGAAAAGCCAGGGAAGTACAGACTGATGGAGTCTGATGGCAGTGGTGGGTAAGATGTTGGAGGAGATTCTAAGGGACAGGATGTACATGTATTTAGAAAGACAAGGGCTGATTATGGATAGTCAACATGGCTTTGTACATGTGAAATCATGTCTCACTAATTTGATTAAGTTTCTTGAAGTGACAAAGAAGATTGATAAGGCAGAGTGATGGACGCTGTCTATACAGACTTCAGCAAGGCATTCAACAAGGTTCCACATGGCAGGCTGTCTAGCAAGGTTAGATCACATAGAATCCAGGGAGAGTTAGCCATCTGGATACAAAATTGGCTTGAAGGTAGGAAACAGAGGGTGGTAGTGGAGGATTGTTCTTTGCACTGGAGGCCTTTGACCAGTGGTGTTCCACAGGGATCTGTGTAGGTCCACTGCTTTTTGTCAGTTTTATAAATGATTTGGATGTGAATATAGGAGGAATGGTTAGTATGTTTGCAGATGTCACAAAATTGGTGGTGCAGTGGACAGTGAAACAAGTAATCTCAGAGTGTAAAGGGACTTTGATCAGGAGTGGCAGATGGAGTTTACTTTCGATAAAAGTGAGGTATTGCATTTTGGTAGGACTAATCAGGGCAGGACTTATATACTTAATGGTAGGGTTCTGGGCTGAACAAAGGGACCTTGGGATCCAGGTTCATAGTTCCTTGAACTTGGAGTAGCAGGTGGGCAGGGTAGTGAAGAAGGCAGTTGGTACACTTGCTCTTATTGATTAGTGCATTGAGTACAGGAGTTGGGATGTTATATTGCAGTTGCACAGGACATTAGTTAGGCCACTTTTGGAATACTGCATTCAATTCTGGTCTCCCTGCTAGAGGAAAGATGTTGCTAAACTTGAAAAGTTTCAGTAAAGATTTATAAGGATGTTGTCTGAAAGGTTTGAGCTATAGGGATAGACTGGGGCTATTTTCCTTGGAGGAGGAGTCTGAAGAGTAATCTTATAGAGGATTATAAAATCATGAGGACATGGATTGGGGGAATAGCCAAGGTCTTTTTCCAACGTAGGGAAGTCCAAAACCAGAGGGTATAGGTTGAAGGTGAGAGGGAAAAGGTTTACAAAGGATTTAAGGGGCATTTTTTTCATGTAGAGGGTGTTACATGTATGGAACGAACTGCCAGGGACATTGGTGGAGGCTGGTACAATTACAACATTTAAAAGGCATCTGGATGAGTACATGAATAGGAAGGGTTTAGTGGGATAGGGGCCAAATACTGGCAAATGGGACTAGATTAATTTAGGATACCTGGTTTGCATGGATGAGTTGAATCAAAGCGTTTGTTCCATGCTGTACAACTCTATGACTCTATGACAAGGGCAGTAGAACAAAGGAACACCACTACCTGCAAGTTCTCCTCCACGTCACTCACCTAACTTGGAACAATATCACTAATTCTTCCCTGTCACTGGATCAAAATCCTGGAATTTCCACCCTAAGGGTATTGCTGGATCAATGTAGAGAACATGGTCTGCAATGGTTTGCGAAGGCAACTCACCACCACCTTCTCAAGGGCAACCTGGGATGGGCACTAAATGTTGGCTAGCCAGTGATGCCCATGTCTCAAGAGTGAACATAAAAATAAACAGATGATGTTTATTTTCAAACGTGTTCCAGGGCTTTTATGTGGTAATGAGGAGTGGAGCTGGAAAATACAGAAAAAGTTCAATTGCACCGTTTTGTTCTCTTATTATTCACCTACTTGCCTTTAATAATGCAGTAACATTCTAAAATGTAAATGGTTTGACTTCTTTTCAGATATTTAGTATTTTTGTTTAAAATAAGAAACGAGATCTGATTAAATTCAGAGAGACGAGGATGACTTTATAGAGGAATGTCGTTTATGTCAGATAATTCACACACACATCTGTGAACAAATTCTGTTTCGTCCGTTTCCAATTCCACTGAAACAAAGGAGTGACTACCTAAAGCATACCGTATGTAATACATTCGCCTTCTGGTTCTTTAAAAACACGTACATTTTAAATGCAAAATACGTGCACATAAGGCATTTCGGAAAAGTCTAAAGCACATTTGGTGCATGGAATCAGTTTTTTTTTCAAAAAAGAAAAATCACAAAATAATAACCATATTGTATAAAAGTTGGTTTTCTAGAGTGTCTATAGCCATTCTCCTGCAGCTGTATGAGCGTCAGTAAAGGCATCTACAACTAATGATTGTTACTGTCAGGCTGGTACAAAGCTGCTGTCGTCATTGGGCACGGTACCTGAACAACCTCTGATCCGACTTGTCTCTTCCCCGAAATAATGATCGCTCGTCTGATGCTCATACAGGACTCCTGACCTGACAGCCACTCATCCATAGCCAAACGAAATCATATCACCACCTTCTGACGTCACGATGGAACCAATATATGCAATAATATTAAGCCTTTCAGTTTTAATAGGAGTAATCAAGAGTAAGTGTCACAGACGATTGCCTGTCAACCCAGTAATATGAAAAACAATATATACAAGAAGCGACTGTAGTTCGGATATTAAATTTAACTTTACGACATTATTAGTGTTTGCATGTCTAAAATGAAACACTTTAAACCTTTTCAAGTGCTCTACTACATCTATTTATAGACCGGGAGGTAACTTAAAACCCAACTGTCTCCAGGCTGATTTATGATGTTAGTTCAGTCCCCAGTATGCAGGTGAAGCGCTTGTCCGAGACAGGAATTCGAAAGGGATAAGCGGACGTGTTCGTTCGGGAAACCTCCAAACGGCTGACTGCACAACAATATTTGCAAAAGCCCTCCCAGTTCAGGAGGCTCCCGGGACAAGGAAAACTTAACACGTATAAAATAGTAAAATGATATTAACTATTTTGTGTAATTTTTTTTCAGTGGGACGATACATGTAGTCTATACAGAAACGCCGATACAAATAGCCTTTCGGTAGTTCTATGGATAACACAGTTCAATAAAATAATAAAACAAACTGGAATGCTGTAGATCTGAAACAAAAACTATGTGTTGGAGAAACTCAGCAGGTCCGGGAGCATCTGTGGGGTGTGTGGGAGTTAACGTGACCATTCGTCAGAAATGAAGGCAGCCCGGATATGACGTTGGTGTTTGTGCCAAAGAGGATGGGGTTGGGGAGAAAGGTTTAAGACGTTAGAAAGGTGGAAGAAAAGTTGAAGACATTTAGCATAGTGTTAAGGTGGGAGGACAAAGTAAAAAGTGTAAGCATTGAATAGTTTAATATTTAGGTCAAGATGGCGACTCAGGGAGATTGGCACCAATTGCGTGGAAGTTGGGATGTGTACAGCTAGTGAATGTTATACTATCTCATGAGAGCCAATACTGATATCCTCCTGGGTAGCCGCTTCTTAGTCATGCTAGTAAATATCTCTGGAAAAGGTGGGACTTGAACCTGGGTCTCCTGTCTCAGGGGTAGAGACATTACCATTGTGCCACAAGAGCCTCTATCATCCTGGAAAGGCTGGCTAGTGATATTGGGGAGGGGAAGAACAAGCTACGCAGGCAAAGAGATAACTGAAGATATATTCAGAAAGGGAGAAAAAGCAGAACTGGAAATGAAAACAGAAAATTAGCAACAGAGTTTGGAAACAGAACAAACAAGTGTTGGAAAGTGAAGAAAATGGAATTAGCTGGTTATACTTATTGGTACAATTTAAATGCTATTAGTTGTATTAAGATTACAACATAAAAGTGGAGAGGATTTATGAAAGTTACCTCAACCACACATAAAGAGATTTCACGAGGATATTGCATGCGGCAGTTCTGTGTAAACAAAAGCACTTCAGATGGTCCAGAAGCTCCCAGTATTTCTATTATTTGTGGCCTTGAAAGGTTATGTTATGTATAGTCATAGAGTTGTTACAGTAAGGAAACAGACCCTTCAGTCCAACTGAGCCATGCCGACCAGATATACTAAATGAATCTAGTCCCATTTTGCAGCATTTGAGCCATATCCCTCTAAAACCTTCCTCTTCATATACCCATTCAGACACCTTTTAAATGTTGTAATTGTACCAGCCTCCACCACTTTCTCTGGCAGCACATTGCATTCGGGCTCCCTTCTATGTGAAAAAACTTGCCTCTTAGGTCCCTTTTATATCTTTCCCTCTAACCTTAAACCTATCTATAGCATGGCTACTCTAGTTTTGGACTCCCCTACCTTGGGAAAAAGACCTTGGCTATTCACCCTATCCATGCCCCTCATGATTTTATAAACCTGAGGTCACCCCTCAGCCTCCAACACTCCAGGGAAAATAGCCTCAGCCTATTCAGCCTCCCCTTATAACTCAAACTCTCTAATCTCAGCAACATCCTTGTAAATCTTTTCGGAACCTTGTTAAGTTTAAAAACATCTTTCCTATAAGAGGGAGACCAGAATTGAATACATTATTCTAAAGGTGGCCTAACCATGCATGATGATTAGATTAGATTAGATTCCCTACAGTATGGAAACAGGCTCTTTGGCCCAAAGAGTCCACACTGACCCTCTGAACAGTAACCTACCCAGACCCATTCCCCTACCCTCTATTTACCCCTGACTAATGCACCGAACACTATGGGCAATTTAGCATTGCCAATACACCTAGCCTGCACATCTTTGGACAGTGGGAGGAAACTGGAGCACCCAGAGGAAACCCATGCAGACACAAGGAGAATGTGGAAACTCCATGCAGACAGCTGCCCAAGGCTGAAATTGAACCTGGGTCTCTGGTGCTGTGACGCAGCAGTGCTAACTACTGAGCCACCATGCCACCCCCCTCCCTTTCTTTTTAAACAATGCATTCAAGGTAATTTTAAAAAACCAAGCTGTAGCGAAGTAGAGGGTTAGCACTGCTGCCTCACAGCACCAGAGACCCGGGTTCAATTCTCGACTCAGGCGACTGACTGTGTGGAGTTTGCACGTTCTCCCCGTGTCTGCGTGGGTTTCCTCTGGGTGCTCCGGTTTCCTCCCACTATCCAAAGATGTGCAGGGTCAGGTGAATTGGCCATACTAAATTGCCTGTAGTGTTAGGTAAGGGGTAAATGTAGGGGTATGGGTGGGTTTCGCTTCGGCGGGTCGGTGTGGACTTGTTGGGCCGAAGGGCCTGTTTCCACACTGTAATCTAATCTAATCTAAACAGGCCTATGAAGAGGTTTGGAGGGGTTGCTCCTTAAGTTTCATTTGTACTTTCGATCCATGCACTCTCTTAGGTTACCCACGTGGAGGAGTTATACAAACTGGAGGGTCTCTTTCTGGGGTTGCTCCTGGGCTTGACACGGTGTGCTTGATAACTTTTGGAAACGATGGATATCACAGGAGATGGAGAGCATCCTCACCCCCCAGGAATGCTTAAGTCTCTCGGTTTCCTTTGAATTCTTTTTACTGTGTGGGCAAGCGCCGCTAAACTAATTGATATCCTACAATGTTACTTTGACTAGCAAATTTCTGAAAATTGGCTGAAGGTTTTCTTTATTGTACGGTGGTATTCTCTATACCCACTGGTGCTGTCATTCATAATTCTTAAAGTTACATTCAGAAGAAGAGTTTTGATAGATATTAGATAATTTATTCTCCCTGAACTATCTCCATGAACTGGGCAAACAGAATGATTCACTCACTGGCGGAAATGGATCTTATTTGTCTGACGAGGAGTCATCTAGACTCTCTCCATGAATGCCATCTGACCCACTGTGATCTCCAGCATTTGTTCATTTCAGTACAGATTCTGGCATCCACAGTCATTTATTCCTGGATGTTATTTGCATTCGATATTAGGGTTGCACTTTATTTGAATGAGACAAGCGAGCTACAGAAATTTGCCAGCTGCCTCATGCAGTTCGCCAGCAAATAGGCTTCAAGAGAAAGGGGCAGTGGGAGTTGGGTGGGGATTCAGATAGATAGATAGATAGACAGAGGTTAGAGTGAGGGCAACTATTGATGCCTTGCACCCTGTACAAATGATCTAAAAAAATTTGCTTTTTTTTGTCAGATCGGAGGGATTGTTAAGTCTTGATTTGTTGTTCTGCACTTGGCTGAGGAACAGATTTCATATGGATGTCACAGAGTTTCAATCATTCAGTGATGAATTTCACATGGAATCCACATGCAAAAATCCAAACAATACAAAGGAGTCAGGAGCGTGGGTGTCGTCTGAGAAGCAGCATCTCTTTGCATTGGATATTCTGCTGCTTTATCTTGTAGCTTTATGACTGAATGCCAATTGTAATGAATGTTAAACGTAACTTTCCTTTCGGCTGAAAGGTACTGCTGACACCCGGTGTGGATGATTGCTAATTAATCACTAGCGCCTACTGCATTGGTATCTTTACTGAATGAAGAAAAATGAATTTTAAAGATTGTGTGGAAGGTGCAGCTAATATTCCAGAGCACCATGCAATTTACAAGAGCGGCAGCACTCTCCAGGTACAGATGACTAAACAACAGCATTTTCCATCTTCATTCAAGGGAAACTGTGGGATTGTGGGAATCTTACTGGACTGGCCATTCAGGTTACACATTGATCAGTCATAGACCCTAATTATGTGTGTCTTCTTGTGGAGTATGTGGAATATTCCTTTTTCTGATCCTACTAGGGCTCCACCCACAGCCCTTTATCTACTATATGAATGACAAAATGAATGTTCGCAACTGATAGAATTAATCAATTCTGCTTCTAATTTCCATCTATCTCTCATATATACGTCCATCTCTGATTCTACCTCTGTCTATCTAGACTTTTGTTTTCATTTCGGGGATAGACTGTTTACTAACATTAATTACAAACCCACCAACTCTCACAGCTACCTTGACTGCTCTTCCTCAAAACTGCCTGCTCAAAAGTCACTATTCCATTCTCCCAATTTCTTGATTGCATCTATTTCAAAGATGCTTCCTTCCATAACAGCAATTTAAGCATCTTACTTTTCCCCAACTAAAGAGTTCCCATCCATCCCCATACTGACTGTGTCCTTGACTGTGCCCAAACTATTTCTCACATTTTTGGCTTTACCACCAACATCCATATTTAAAGGATCATCCTCCACCAATTCTGCCACCTCCAGCATTATGCCAGCATCAACATTCCATGCTCCCTTTCACCCCTGTCAGCATTTGGATGGGACCATTCCCTTTACAATATCCTGGTCCCTTCCTCCATCATTCTCAATATGTCATCCCTTCCATGATACCTTTCCATGGAATTGAATCACAGAATCCTTACAGTGCACAAAGAGGCCATTTGACCCATCAAGTCTGCATTTACCCCCAAGAGCATCCCACCCAGTCCAAGCCTCCTACCCTATGCCATAATGGTATTGTTATGGACTAGGCCAGACCACTCAAAACATTCTTGAGCAGGCAACCCAGACCATAATTTTGCAATTTGTTTTGGTAAATGTACAGTGAAACTTCGCCAGATCGGCTAGCTAAGTTGACTACTAGGGTTTAAAAACAGAGAAATTTATTCACAAAGTTGCACAATGAAATACAAAAAACAGAATAAAGAACCCCTACAGAACTCAGTCTATCCAAACTAGACTTAATTATGCTGTTCCAATTATACACAATAGTCCCAATAAGCAAACCCCCTTAAAATCCAGAATAAATGGAACAGATGCTTGCAGGTTGAAGTTAGAAGGGCAGAAGGAGAGAGAGAGAGAGAGAGAGAGTTTCCACACAGCTCACTGTTGAACTCGGAACTAGTTCTGGACTGAACTGCTCAGCTAGAGAGCTGACCACTTGCCTTTCATTATACAGGTCATTTCTAAAACATGACCACTCTGGCCTGAACTCCCATTTGTTTACATATAAACAAAAAGGCCTCTCAATAGCCTTTAAAACTGTACCAAACCCGTCTAATCGGCACCAGCAGATGATTACAACCCCTCTGAAAAAAACCCAAAGACACAGTATCCTTGAGAAAAGGAACAACTTTTAGAAAAAAAGGGACAAGCTTTGTGACAGTATTTACCATGGCTAACCCACCTAGCCTGCACATCTTTGGACAGTGTGAGGAAATCACAGCACCTGGCACAGACACAGGGAGAAAGTGCAAACTCCACACAATCCCCCAGAGTTGGTTTTGAACCTGATCACTTGTAATTTGTGCTACCATGCCATCCCACTGGAGGTAGGAAGTATATTGCAGAAAGAGTAACACTTCCTTTTTAGCTCTTCCCCCCATCTCCTCACTGTCCAAGATCCCAAACATCCTTCTACAGGAAGCAGTGTTTTACTTGTACTTATTTCAATCTAGTATATTGTAGGTGCAACTCACAATTCACTTTTCTTCAATGGGGAGATTAAACACTGACCTAGTGTAACTTATTTTCATGTTCTTGCTTTCAATTAGAGCTGACCTTTATTCCACTATTACCATCTACTCTGGAACAATGTGTAACCTCTTCTCTGCAACTGCTGCCACTCTCTTTTCCTTTTGTTCTACAATTCCTATTAAACCTGTCATCCTCTATGTTTTCCAAGATCTTCCCTTCTATTTAACTTGGTACTCTCCATTTAAAACAACATATAACCCATTGCATTTCTACCTCTCTTCTGTTCCAAAGAAGATTCATATTGGACCCAGCACATTTACACCATTTCTCTCTTGACAGATGCTGTCAGTCCTGCTGGATTTCTCCAACATTTGCTTTTTTTTATATACTAGTAATCCAGAAGCTTGGTTTAATGTTCTGGAGTCAGAGGTACAAGTTCCACTACAGCAGATGGTGGAATTTGTAATAAGTAAATCTAGTATGAAAGTAGCCTCGGTAGTGGTTAGCATAAAACTCGAGAATTTTTTTAAACATTCATCTGGTTTACCAATACCCTTTAGAAATGGAAATCCATTGACTTTACCAGATCTGGCCTGGTAATGAATAATATCTGTCTGAAATAAAACCTTATATTTGTGTCATAGCATTTACAATCATTCATGTACTGCAAACATATAATGGAATCAGTGTAATGTTTATTTTTCTGTAGAACACTTCACATCCATTTGATCTTTTCTCTCATCCTAAATTGAAACGTAAAGTGCACAAAGCAGTTTACCAGCCTGATATTCTAATTCTACTTCAGAAGCTCACCTCTTTACATTAGAATTATTCAGAGGGAGTAAACCAGAAGTTTACAGAACCATTGCTGATAACTTCAGATAAAGTGAATTTCTTTTCAATTCCCACCCCAATTCAAAATCCTTGGATGGAGTTAGAATTCTGTAGATTCACATTGGTGGAGCACTTTAGAGACATAAAGTAGAAATGGACTGTTGTTTGAATGAGAGTCCTGTAATGGCATGCATAATTAATCAGAGGATAACTGTCATAGTTCAATGACAAATTGTGCAGCTTTGTGAACAGAAGACCCTGTAACTGTTGCTCCAATTCCTGTTATGTGCTCAGTACAAAGACTAAATTATCATAATGCAGTGCAGTGAACTGTGTCCAGATCTGAACACTCTGCAGTGAAAAAACAATCAAGACTTAGAGAATGTTAATGTTCTCTCCTCATATATTTCATGCATATCCCATTCTTGAAACTATGATAGTTTAGTATGATGCAGTGAGTGCAGAAAGGATCAGTGTCAGTAATACATGGCACTGCTTTAAACAGGGTTCTTATTCTGTTTATAAAACGGAGAGGGCAAAATCATAGAGAGTTCAGAGGCTACTCATTAATTAGCCAATAATGGAAGTTTCATTTCTGCAAATGTATTCAAATTACCATGCAATTTGTTCACAGGGACAATGTCATCTTAATATGAAAGATTAAAGGGTGATCTAATTGAGGTGTTTAGATGATTAAATAGGTTGATTGGATGAACAGAGTGATCTTACTTCCTCTGAATATGAGGACAGAATCTTAAACAAAATCTTGACAGTTCAAGAGTAATTTAAGACTGCACTTTATCACAGGAGTAATGAAAATCTGAGCACTCCCTCTAAAAACCTATTGAGGTTGGGCATCAATTCAAAGCTAAATTTGATAGACCATTAAAACCAAAGCAGGTAAGCAGAGTTTGGGTACAGATCAGCCATGATCTAACTGAAAAGTGGAACAGACTCTAGGAATGAATGGCCCACCCTATGTCCCTATTTTCAAAATTGAAATTTAGAATGTTCTTTGATGTGAAGGATTCCAACTGAAAGTGACACATCAAGGACTCTTTTACTTTAACAGTACCTTTACCCAAATCTCCAAATCTATCCTTTAGAGCTAATTCAAAAAGTATAAACATTAACAGTTACAAACTCCAGGTGTGTGAATGCCTGTAGTTTCTGTTTGGGCGGCATGGTGGCACAGTGGCTAGCACTGCTGCCTCATAGCGCCAGAGACCCGGGTTCAATTCCCGCCTTGGGCAACTGTCTGTGTGGAGTTTGCACATTCTCCCCATGTCTGCGTGAGTGTGCTCCGGTTTCCTCCCACAGTCCAAAGATGTGCTGGTTAGGTGAATTGGCCATGCTAAATTGCCTGTAGTGTTAGGTGAAGGGGTAAATGTAGAGAAATGGGTCTGAATGGGTTGCTCTTCGGAGGGCTGGTGTGGACTTGTTGGGCTGAAGGGCCTGTTTCCACACTGTAAGTAATCTATAGTAAAATACATGATGTAATAAACTTTTGTGACTTGAGATCTGATCAGTGATCACTCGAGCACGAATTGCACACATGAACCAACTTAATTCTGACCCCTCTGCAAATCCTGGTGTCAGAAACATTAAAGTAACAGTTACAAACTCCAGGTGTGTGAATGCCTGTAGTTTCTGTTTGGAATAGACATGCATATTTATGGACTATATGAAAAATCTGGAAGATTCAGAAAGATTGTTTTACCATTAGTTTCCTGGATATTAAGTCAATAGTTTGTGTTGTGGTCTATCCATTGTTTGCTTAAAGACAATAACTTTGGAGGAAAGGCAAACACAGTTTTCAGGGAGTTAAGATGTGGGGTTAATGGCCCTATATTACTGGGAAAAAAAGCTGGCTTTTAAAAGACCATGGGGCTTCTAAGCTAATAGTTGCCTAGAAACCCTTTCTGTACTTCCTTTTCTGTTTTCAACAAGCTGAGTAGTCAGTGAGAAAGGTAACCTCAGGAGCTGTAAGTCTCTCCCTCCTTCTCATGCTTATTGAGGGACCTAGAAAAAAAAACTTTCCAAATATCAGCTTTTCTAACAACACTATAAAACCTGAAAAGCTAAACTGTGGCCACTTTCCAATGACTTGGATCCAGTTTGGTAACAAACTGAAGATCTTCCAGCAGACTATAGCTGTCAGCAATTGATTTTGTCAGCAAGAAACTTTGTAAATCATGAGAAGTCATCAAATTCTTTTATTCCTTTCTGGGCCCAATAGAGGTGTTTTTTTCCCTTTTTTTAAATAACCATCATCCCTGCAGAGCCAGCTGTATTTGTGTTGCGTGAGTGTATCTGTTTCAGATAAGGGAATATAGTTCTGATTCTGGATTATAGTTTAAATGTCAACCAGTGTTTGCTACTTGAATAATTTCTGTGTTACAATAAGCAGATTATTAAGAGTTCATTGAGAAACCTAGTGGAAGTCTTTTATTATGGGTAGCAGAACAAAAGGGTAGGGATTTCAAGACTGGGGGCATATTTTTAAGGTGAGAGGAGAAAGATTTTAAAAAGACATGAGGGTCAATTATTTTACGCAGGGAGTGGTTTGTGTGTGGAATGAACTTCCAGAAGAAGTGGTGAATGCGAGCAGTTATTTTTTAAAAAGCATTTAGATAAGTACATGAACAATAAATGTTTGTAGGGATACAGGCCAAGCATAGGCAGATGGGACTAGTTTAGTTTGGGATTATGGTCAGCATGCACTAGTTGGACCAAAGAATCTGCTTCTGTGTGGTATGACTCTATGACTCTATAATTGTCCATTTTGCTGACTGAATTGAAAATTTATATTAATGATGTGATTGGTGAAGTTGCAAGGTTTGATTACTTGCATATACTTCCTGTCATAGTCATTACCATTGGAGTTCACTTAGAAACAAAGAATTGTGCCTAGTATAAGGATTGAAAGATCTCCAACAGTTCAGAAAATTCTGTACTTTAAAACCATGGACACAAGCCACATTTAATTCAAAACTATGCGTGGAATACATTAACTATGGGAAGATGGGGTCATCAAGATTATTTTTGTGGGATGCACTGAAGTAAATCCTTGGAGTGAGCTCCTGAGATTTACAAGAATATCCTAATTAAAATGAAGCATTTTTTGTTCAATAATTGCAATTCAGTAACTGGAGCAGCCACACGCTAAACTTTGGTATGAATTTTCAATAAAATCAACTCAATCCCAGGAACCATAGTACTGCTTTTTGTCGATGGTATGGGAAACTCCCCAAATACCTTTGTTTTTGCATCCCGTGGGGCCATTTGTCCATGTCCAATAACATGGCCCAGGAAGGTGACTTGGGCTTGGGCAAATTCACTTTTAGCCAGATTTATCACCAAGCCTGCCTTCCAAAGTCGATCGGTCAAGTTCAATAAACATTGCAAATTTTCTTTCCATGTATGACAAAAAATCATCAGGTCATCTATATATATGTCATGACACAGTTCGGTGATCCGGCAATGACCTTGTTGGTTAATCTCTGAAATGTGGCTGGTGTGTTTTTCATATCAAATAGCATGGCTTTAAACTGATACAGTCCATTTGGTTGCTTTATTTAATCGTTCCTGAAAATTTGACACAGTCCAAATATGTGGTCTCTGAATTCTGACTTACCAATTTCTCCTTAATCAATTTTAGCAGTCTTCTCACTTCATGCCCAAAAACTAATTCAAGTGGACTGAGTTTGGTCAATGCATTTTATGCATCTCTGATCGCAAAAAGCACAAACAGAATTTCCTTATGCCAATCATCTGGATAGTCTTGAGTATAAGCCCTCAACATGGTCTTTAATGTCTAATGCCACCTATCTAGCGCTCCTTGTGATTCTGGATGGTACACAGTAGATTCGAATTGTTTTGTTCTTAAGCTGTCCACAACTTTTTTGAATACCTTTGAGGTAAGATTTGACCCTTGATCTGGTTGTATCTTTGTGGGTAGTCCGTATCTAGTGAAAAAATTTAAGTAACTCCTCTCCAATCCTTTTAGCTGGGATACTGCATAATGGAACAGCCTCTGCAAATCTAGTGGACACATCCCATTATTGTTAACAAATACTGATTCCCACTTTCTGTTTTAGGAAGTGGTCCTTCACAATCAATTAAGACTCTTGGAAAAGTTTCCTCAAATGCAGGAACAGGTATTAAAGGTGCAGGTTGTATTTCTGCCTGTGGTCTTCCAACTACCTGACATGTATGACATGTCTGGCAAAATTCAATGACACCCTTGTGCAGTCCAGGCCAGTAAAAAATGCTTTTGTATTTTAGCCTGTGTTTTCCTCACTCCTAAATGACCCCCTAGTGGTAGCTCATGTGCCACTCACAACACCTCCTTTCTATAACCCACTGGCAATATGACTTGATTAATCTCTGCCCATTTCTTATCTGCCTGAATATGCCTGAATAGTCTCCATTTCCTCATTAAGACATCATTTTAAAGATAATAACATTCAGGGATACATTCCTTTTTCTGTGTATGCCTTTTGATACAAGTCTTTACATTTTCAACCTTCTGCTATAACTCAATTAATTTATCTGAGCTAAAGATGTCTGCATTGTCATCTATCTGCTCCTGGTTGTGTCAACCATCTGATCAAACAAGGTCTCTGCTAAGTACACCTCAACTTGCTTATCAGTACTCTTTGATCTCTCCTGTTTCAACTGGTGACTTTGTGACCTAGTTATCACACAGTTCGGAAAAATCCCAGGATATGTGTTCTCCAATAGTTCAGTTGCCTGAGGTTCCATTGGCTTTTCAAACACAGTAGGCAGCACTGCTACCTGTAAACCAACTATAATATTAGCAAGGACAAATTGTATCCTGGAGCTGAGAGTTTGTATCATACTCGTACCACGACTTACTGTGCACTTGACACTATATCTCACTTTACATAATTGAGCACTACTTGTCTCACTGTGAGTTCCCGTTGTTAGCACCTTTTCTGGCAGAAGTCCTTCAGTAGTACATATCTCCTCATCTTTCAACATCACAGATTGAAAGGATCCTGTATCCTTTAATATTGTGATCTCTTTACCTGCTGCTCCTGGCCTATGCACATAAACCATATACCTGCGAAGGTAAAGTTTAAGAAGATCTGGCATTTCCTCCTTAACTAACCTCCAACCTGCACATTCTGATGCAGCTTTATAGCCTCCACTGTGTTTTCAACTCCAACAAAACTCACTGGCTTATCCTGTTTTGCTACATCTAGCTTCCTAGTGCTTTTCCTAACCCACCAACACCGTGCTTTCATGTGACCTACTTTGCTGCAGTGAAAACACCGGAGCTTTCTAACTTCTCTTTCCCCTTCAAGGATTTTCTTTTTATCCTGTGGTAATTCATCCTTATAATCTTCACCAAGATCTACCTTTCCTTTTCCTCGCGAGGATTTCTCTTTTCCCCAATTTTTATCCCTCACAGATTGAAATTGATTTTGGAAGCCAAACTTTGATTTATGGACCAACTCAATTATCAATCATTTCAGCTGCTAATCTTGCCATTTTAACTCTCTGCTCTTCCACATGAGTTCTCACTACACCTGAACTTTTGAACACCTCCAAAATAATTGTCTCTCTAAAAGCATCATAGATTTGCTCTATTTTTAATGCCCTTATCCACCTATGAAAAATACTTTGTTTGATCCTTTCAAACTCAAGGTAGGTTTGACCAGAGTCCCTCCTTAGATTCCTGAAACATTGTCTGTAAGCTTCTGGCACAAGCTCATGTGCACTTATGATGACTTTCCTCACATGCTCCAGATACCTCCTCTGATAGTGATGTGAGTACCTCACTAGCTCTTCCACAATTCTTGTTTGGACCAACAAACCTACGTGGTGACTGGTCACCGCATTTGTTTAGCCACTTTTTCAAATGAGATGAAAAAGGCTTCCACGTCTTTCTCATCAAATTTAGGCAATGCTTGAATATATTTAAACAGATCCCCACCAGGCCTTTGGTTACCATGGGTTTGCTCATCCTCACTCTCTTCCTCACTAAGCTTTCCTTCAGCCTTCATCTCCATCTTTTTAAGCTGACTTTCCTGTCTAAGTGCCAATTTTCTGAAGTTCAAACTCCCTCTTTCCTTTTTTCTCTCTTCCTCTTTCTGTTCTGCTAAAGTAATTTGTTATTTTTCATTTTGTTCTTCTAAAGTGATTTGTTCTTTTTCTCTTCACCCTGCTTTTAATTGTAATTCAAATTATTTCATTTCTGTTGCCCTTTCCTTGTCTTTTACCTCTAACTCAAGCTGCTTCATTTTCAATTGAACTTTAGCTCTCTAAAGATTCTGATGGTGTTTCCAGCAAATATAAATGCTGAGCAATTGCTGCAATTATCTCTCCTTTCATCACAGAAGGAGGCAACGCCAACCTCAGCTAGTCTGCTACTTCCAGCAGCTTGGCCTTAATCACCTTGTGGTAAAACCCCCAAATTCACTTCTTCCACCCCCAGAAAATTCTTGGTGACTGAAAGAGCCATCGTTATCCCAAGCACTGTTTAAACCAACCATATTCAGTACCCAGAACAAAACACCTACCACTTGCTGCCTTTGAATTCAGCAACCCTAATCCTAAATCAGAACTATAGAACAAATCCCACAAAGAGCCCCAGTCTGTTATGGACCAGACCTCCTCACACATTTGAAGAAAGTAGCCCAGACCCTCACTGTGCTTATTGTTTTTAGCAGGTGGTAAACTCTTCTACTAATTAAACCAAAGCCCCAGAAAAGCTCACCTTGCCTTGTAATCTGGTAAAGTATGAATGTCAGAGAACTCCCAAATTCCACTATTTAAACTATTCTTTACCTCTAAAAGTGAACATTAAGCAAGAACCATTTACAACTCTAAACTCCCTTTCTCTTAACTGCTTATTATCTGCCTCTAGCTCTATACCAATATACTGTTCTGATAAAAATCCGTATTAAAATTACGTTAACTTAATTTTAAAACCACACTGTGGTTGTCGTTGTCATCGGTGTCTGTTTTCTTCTGTCTTCCTCTGTAGATGTCTCTGGGTCACCTTACCACAAAGAATGTTTCATATGAAAAAGGTTCCTTTGATAGAGAGTGTGTGTTGCTGTCAGTTACTCTGGTGATGGTAGTTGGTCTCTCTCTCTCTGGCTAACTTTCAAAATGCCTGCTTCTTTATATCCCAAACATCAGATCATCTCATTGGTTCAATGTAATAAATTCAAAATCAGTTGAGTTTTGGTATCCTGGGGCATAATTTAAACTGATTGGTTAAATAGCAACCAAGACTTAGATATTTGTTTCACAGCCAAATGTTACATATTTTCAATTTTCCAGTACACTTGGAGATTGCTAGTTAGACATATGACAGGTCCCTGCAGGCTCTCAGTACAAAATAGCATTTACACTCCTGAAAGTACATTATACATCTTCAAAACACCTCTCCGCTTAAGAAAATAAAAGAACCATCATAATGAAAAAATGGCTTTTTTTCTAATTCTTAACCCCATTACAATGAAATATGTAGGATATTAATCTAAGTTCATATTAATTTTCACACACATACATAACATTGCTTTCTGTTCAATCTTATTTATACTTTATCCATTAAATCTGTGATAATACATGTTATCACATTCTTACAACCCACAACGTGTACAATTTGTACATTAAAAGTCTGTAACATAAGACTTCAACAAAATAGTCTCATTCTTGTCTGTAAGAATGTAAGAAGTTTGTACAGAACTGTCTCCACCACATTGTTCATCACATAAACATTAAAATTTGTAAGGCCAGTCCCAAACTCAATAATTCCTTTTCGATGGTAGGGTATTTTCTCTGGTGGGGGTTGAGTTCCTTTGAGAAGTAACCAGCTGGCCATTCAATTCCATCATCATCTTCCTGTAGCAGTACAGCTCCAACTCCGATATCACTAGCATCGATTGCAACTTTGAAGGGTTCCAAAAAATTTGGTGTCACTAAAACTGGTGTGCGGTTAGTACTGCTTTTAAATTGTCAAATGCCTCCTGGCATTGTTCGGTCCACCGACATTTTGTGTACTTCTTCAGTAAATCTATCAGTGGTGCCACTACATTGCTGAGGTTCAGAACAAACCTCTGGCAGAATCCACTTAGTCTCAAAAATCGAAGCACTTCTTTCTTCGAGGTCAGACGTGGAAATTCCTTGGTGATCTTTATCTTGGCATTCCTTGGGGGCAAATCTTCTATGAACAATGTTATGTGCCAAGAACATCACCTCTGCCTTTGAAAATTCTGTTTTCTTTAAGTTTATTACCAGGTTTGCTCCTCTTAATCGTTTAAAAAGCTCTGCCAACTGTACCACGTGATATTTCCATTACTTACTAAAGATCACTACATGATCCAGATAGACTGCACAGTTTGTTAACCCAGCCACAACTCTGGTCATGAGTTATTGGAATGTGGCTGGTGCATTTTTAATTTCAAAGGGCATCACTTTGAATTGATATAGCCCATTTGGGATTCCAAACACAGAAATTTCTTTCACTTTCTCTGATAAAGGTACCTGCCAATAACCACGTGGTAATTCCAACTTTGTCATGTATCTGGCTTGTCCAACTTTCTGTAAACAGTCCTTCAATCTTGGTATTGGGTGTGAGACCAATTTTGTTATGGTGTTGAACTTCCAATAGACCACACAAATTTGTTGAGTTCCATCAGGTTTTGGGAACACACACAATCGGCAAACTCCATTCGCTCTGACTTGGTTTGTTGATATCTTTGTGAACATCGCATCCACTTCCTTCTGGACCTGTGTGACTTTGAAAGGATTAAGACTGTAGGGGTGTTTTATCGGAATAGTATTTCCTACGTCTACCTCATCACAATAGCATTAGTCTTCCCCATCTTATTCTGGCAAATGTTCTCATATCGCTGCAACATTCCTTTCAACTGTGTTCTTTGCTCCTGAAACAGATAGTTCACTAACCTATCCCACTCATTAAGGACTTCCTTATTTTTTAACATATTTTGAAGCATATCAAACTCCATGACATCTGGATTAGATTCCTCACTCTGCAGGGCAGTAACTAGCACCTGTTTCTTCAGTTCCTTCTCCCTATTATAATAAGGTTTTAACCTATTTAGATGACATATCCTACACAGTTTTTCCTGTCTGGCATCTTTACCAGATAGTTTACCTGACTCAACCTTTTGTTAATTTGATAGGGACCACTAAACCTGGTTTTGAAGGGATATGATTTAATCTCTCCCTCACCTCTGATACAAAATCCAAGCATGAAATCTCCGACTTCGGTCCTGTCAATTTCTCTTTAATTAATTTCAAAGGCTCTCTCACTTCATGTCTGAATATTAATTCGGAGGGAGTAAACCGAGTAGATTCCATTGGGTCATCTCTAGTGGCAAACAATACATATGGGATACCTTTATCCCAATCATTCGGGTAATGCTGACAGTGTGCTCTCAACATAGTCTTCAGGGTCTGATGCCACCTTCCTAAAGTTCCCTGTGATTCAGGATGATATGCACTTGATTTAAAGTGCTGTATACCTAAGCTATCCATGACTTCCTTAAACAGACTAGCAGTAAAATTAGACCATTAGTCTGACTGTGTCTCTCTGGGCAGCCCATACAGAGTGAAGAAAGATACTGACTCCTCTACCAACCTTTTTGCCTTAATACTCCTCAATGGAATTACATCCAGAAATCTGATACACACATCCATTATGGTTAACAGGTACTGATTCCCACTTTTAGTTCTTGGCAATGGACCTACACAGTCAATATAATACCCTGTGTGAAAGGTTCTTTGAATGCAAGAGTTGACAACAAAGGTACTGGTTTTATGACTGCCTGTGGCTTACCCACATTTGGCATGTATGACATGTACAGCAAAAGTTAACCACATTCTAGGCAAATAGAATGTTTTTGTACCTTAGCCTGAGTTTTTCGTAGACTGAGGTGATCTCCTACTGGTAGTTCACGTGCTACCTGTAACACTTGCTGTCTGTATGCTACCAGCAACACAATCTGGTGCATGTCTGCCCATTTCTCTTCTGCACTAACCTGCCGTGGTCTCCATTTTTGTCTTAGGATTCTATCTTTTAGATAATAACCCTCAGGAATATTCTCGGACTCCTTTTCTGAGTATGCACCAACATATAACAGAAAGATGAGACAATAAAAGATATATGTCCATTAGCCTTTCAGGACTAAACACTTCTGTCTGACCCTTTGCCTGTTCAGGGTTTTCCTGCATCATTACATCAAACAGGGTATCTGCTAACTGAACCCCAACTCCTTTGTCTTTCTCTTTACTTTTTGCTTCATGCTGTGACTTATGATAGCGGGATCTTATTATTACACAGTCTGGAAAAATTCCAGGGTATTTTTCTTTTAACTCCTCAGTTCTCTGGTCTTCCTTTGGCTTCTCCACAACAAAGAGTTTCAGTCCCACCTTGGATCCTGCTAAATCATTCCCAAGAACAAACTATATTCCTGGAATTGACATTCTGTCAACCACTTTCAATGCTACTTCCCCAGTCTCAAGTTGGCACTCCAACTTGACTGTACAGAGGTGAACGCTAAATTTCTGTCCATCTACCACAAATTACCACTCTCTCAGGTAACATGTCAGAGAAAGTGAAAATACATTCATCTCTTACGATTAGAGACTGATTAGATCCTGCATCTCTCAAAATTAAAACTTATTGCCCTTCTTCCCCTGTTCTTTGAGTAAATTTTACCCACAAAGGCAAATTCTTTCTGGAGATCTGGCACTGACTCCATACCCAGCCCGTGCCTAGGCTTTGCACTCTTCTGCAGCTCCTCAACTATTCTTGGGGCATCTTTCACTACTTTCACCAGTGCCACTGGCTTAGCTTCTTTTACCACATCTTTTCCCACAGTGCCTTTCTTTAACAACTAGCATTGTAACTTTACATGTCCCACTTTACCACAGTGGAAACACCTAAGGCCTTTCACCTCCTTTTCACCCTCTTGGGCTTCATTTTTATCCTGTGGTAAACAATTCCAGTGTTCTCTACTCTTTGGTTTTGTAGTGTAGGATCTCCCCTTCTCCCAATTTCTATCACTGACAGGATGAAATTCTTGCCAGAAGCTAAACTTTGGTTGTGCACCACTGTATATTCATCTGCTAACTCTGCTGCTGTTCTCACTTCATGAACTTTGTTCATCCACATGAATTCTTATCATTTCTGGAAGTGAATTTTTGAACCCCTCCAGCAGAATAGTCTCTCTTACAGCCTCATGGATGCGGGCCTTAAAAATAGGATCTATCAAAATTACTATGTTTAATTCTTTCAAACTCAACGTAAGTCTGACGTGGTTCCTTCTTTACGTTTCTGAACTGCTGTCTATATGCTTCTGGTACCAAAGCACTTAAAATAGCCTGTTTGACCCCTTCATAATCTCTTGAACCCTCATTGGAAAACACTGCAAATATCTCACTAGCTCTGCCTACCAGTTTAGTCTGAACTAGCATTACCCATAAGTCCTCTGACCACTCCATCTGCCTAGCCAATTTTTTCAAAAGAAATAAAGAAGGCTTTGACATCTTTCTCATCAAAATGTGGCAGTGTTTTAACATATTTGTATATATCACTACCTTCGCTTTTCATTTCCATCCTATTAACTTGAATTTCCTGACTAAGTTGCAACTTCTGAAGTTCAAATTCTCTCTCCTTTTCTTTTCTTTCTCTTTCTTCTCTCTCTTTGCTCAGCTAAGAACCTTCTCTCTTTCACCTCTTCCTCTGCCCCTTTCTTTTTCCTCTCTCTTCTCTCTCCCTTTCTTTATCTTTAAACTCCATTTTCCTCAATTGCAGTTTAAGGTTTTCTAACTCGACTGCACTTGTCTGTTTCTCTGACACACCCATTCTCTGACACATTTCAGTTTTACTTTTGTCCTTGATTAAACCCAATTCTAACCTTTTTGCTAATTCTAAAAGTATGGCCTTTTTCTGTCTTTCTAAATTTTCTGGGCAAATTTGGGAATCATCTTCAAACCCCAGAACCTCTTTAGCAATTTTAAGAGCCATTTCTCTTTAACCAACCACAAGTAAACAAAATTAAACAAATTATCTCACCTATGTTTTATTTAAGGATTTAAGATACTAATCGGCAAATGTTTATATCTGCTACACCAAATCTATTCAAATCTGTCCAAATCTAAGACCGGATCTGTCTAAACCTGTTCGAATCATGGACCTGAGCCCCCAGACTGTTATGACATGGCGGTAAACCCTTCTGCTAATTAAACCATAGCCCTGAGAAAAACTCACCTCGCCTCATAATCTGTTAAAGTATGAATGACAGAGAACTCCCAAATTCCACTATTTAAAGAAAATAATATAAATTTATTCTTTAACTTGAAAAGTAAACATTAAACGGCAACTATTTATAACTCTAAGCCCCCTTTCTCTTAACTTATTAACTGCTCCAGCTCTATACCAATATACTCTTTTGATAAAAACCCACATTAAAATTATGTTAACTTAATTTCAAATCCACACAGTGGCTGTTGTCATTTGTGTCCGTCTTCCTCTGGCTGTAGATCTCCCTAGCTCATCTTCAGTCTTTTGCCACAAAGATGTTTCATATGAAAAAGGTATCTTTGATAGAGAGTGTGTGCTGTCAGTTACTCTGGCGATGGTAGTTGGTCTCTCTCTCTCTCTCTGGCTAACTCTCAAAATGCCTGCTTCTTTATATCCCAAACATCAGATCATCTCACTGGTTCAAAGTTGGCAAAAGAGTAAATTCAAAATCAATTGGGTTTTAGTATCCTGGGGCATAATTTAAACTGATTGGTTAAATTTGAATGGTTGTCAACATAGCAACTAAAACTCAGGTATTTGTTTCATGGCCAAATGTTACCTACTTTCAATTTTCCAGTACACTCAGACTGCAGGCTAGACATAGGATAGGTCCCTGCAAGCTCTGTGCAAAACAGCATTCACTCTCTCAAAGGTACTGTACACGCCTTCAACTTCAGAATAGGTGTCAGGCAGAAATTCCAGTAGTGATGCCGCTGGTCAAACCACTTAGTTTTAAACAAAATGGAATTTATTTACAAGATTACCAAATGAAACAAACAAAAAAAAATACTGAATAACAAACTATCCGAAAGTCCAACAGACTATCCCAACTTAAATGATGCTGTTGCAAATACTTGAAACAATCACTATTTACGCTCCTTGGCACAAAAAGTAAAAATCAACACAAGGTCTTATAGGACAGAAGTCACAGAGAGAGGTTCAGCATGGTTCTCTTTCTTTGAGTCCAGCAGCTGCATAACTCTACTGCTTGACTGCTTTTAGTGAATAGCCAGACCAAACCAAACCAGAAAAGATCTGAGCTGGGAGAACTGGCCACTCCCCTTTCATTATACAAGTGTTTTTTTTTATTTGAAAGCCTTTTATCTGAGGCAGTTTCTATTAGCTATAATCAAATTAGCCCTAAAACCTTTCAAACCTCAACTTTTTGGAGTCTTGTTTTCTTTCAGAGAGGCCGTAAAAGACACAAGGACAACATAACCTTGTTAGAAGGAGCAACATCACCACACCTTCCCCCCCTTAAAAAAATAAACCATCAATATACAAAGATGGCTCCATTTTAAAATCCCTTAATTTTAAACTGTTAGTACCCGATAACACACATTACAGTGACGATAAACATGCACAACTACACTCTGTTAGTCTGGAACAAAAGCATGTTTTGCATATAACTGATGCATCTGTCAAAGTACTGATAAAGAAAATGCAGCAGGAGGAGAGTGGCACTGTTTGGAGCATCATCCACATAAATGAGCTGCACAGAGTGTTGTTAAGTGGTTAGTTCACTTTGGTGTAGTTGATTTATGCAAACAATATCTTTGACAAATTAGAAAAAAAGCTGTGTAAGAATCAATCAGTGATGATACGGCCAAGTGCAGGTGCTTGTACATAGGTCACTGACAAGCATAAACTATTGAAATATTGGTTGAATCATTTCAATTGATCCTCAGTAGAATCTGAGAAATAGTTAATGCCTCTAATTGCATTCATTAGCTAATTCTAAATTCTCAGAACATGACTGCTAGCTTGATTCAGGCAATTGCAGAAAAACGACAGAAAGTTTAACTTCCTACCAGCAAATCAACAACGCGGGTGGAACACTGGTTTTATTTCTTACCTTTACTCTCCATTGAGTCAGTACCCATTCCTATCAATTTCCCAACTGGAAAATCAAGGGAAAATTGTTCCATTGTATTTGTCCTCTTATGTGATCATGTTGATCTATAATAATTATGCAATATAGAAAGCCTACAGATAAATGAATCATGAGTATTAACTCAGTATTCAGTAAAGAGGTGGAGCATAAGGACAAGAATTATAACACGTTATCATTAACTCAACAATATTCTTACGTGGGGCAAGCAGCATGAATGTAAATAGAGTTATCAGTTCTTAATTCTGAAGTCGTACTATTGTGACAATACTATGGCTTTAAGAGGTGTATTTTGACCTGGGTTTTTTTTTTGAAGAAAGATTCTGAGCCATAAGTACCAAGCTGTCTCCTGCAAGCTAATAAACAGCTTGAGGAGCCTTTTTCTTAGAAGTTGGAATAATAGGAGCAGCATGAATTGGGGGAGTCAGTCTCCTACAGTTTAGCCTTCAGCAGCTGCTGCCCTCTTGAAGATGAATGTGAAAGCTGTAATTCCTCTCTCTGTTACAGTGAGATGCTAGAGCTGCCTCTTCTGCCTGAATGGCATGTGAGACAATCTATTTTACTGAATTTGCCTTTGCTAAGGGTGTGTTTATGGGATGTTATTATAATGAAGCAGTTGCTGTTTAATAGTCAAAAAAGCTATTTTTCTAATAGGTTTTCCAATAGAGTTAAAGTTATATCAATTCTTATTTCTTTTGTTTGTATTTTAACTGTAGGGTAAGAATAAAGTCTGTTTTGCTTCAAGCCGAGTAGTGTACCCAAACAATTACACATGGAACACAGCACATTAAACTTGCCTTTAAATAAGATAAAAGCTGGGGTTTAGCCTATCTCCTTGATATATTAGGAGGAGGTTTTTTCTGGTCCATAACACATACTCAAAACATTAGCTGTTTCTCTCTGTACAGATACTGCCAGACGTGCTGAGTTTCTCCAGTGTTCTGTGTTTGTTTTTGATCTAAATAGACCAGTGGTCATACAGAATAATAATTATATGCAGAAAGCTTGGTCTACCAGGTTGATTGGTGTAGTTGTCATGAAATCTGCTTTAGGTTTCCTATTATTCATGTTATCCATAATGGATATGGAGGATATTTTTTGTAATATCAGAATATTTAATAACCTGCTATTAATATTATTGACAAGGCAATAAGCACAAGTAATTGTTTTGAATAAGGTCAAGACAGATGTATGTAGAATTTACTTTATTTGGCCCAACTGGCTTTTTTTGGGTGTTAATGCGCTAGATGAGCCCCCGACCCTCCATCTACTTCTCTCAGTATTTCTTTCATTGCTAAAATGTTTTGGCCAATATTTATCTCTTTGAAACACTTCATTGATTGACAAAATCAAAGAGTTTTAATGCAAGTGCAACATTAGAGTGAAAATTACAAAATACAGAAACTTGGAAAAAGGACCTTCAAAGAAGATCTGCAGCAGAAGATTTGAATTGTTAATCATCCTGAGTTAAAATAGTCCTAAAAATTAATTAAAATTTTAATTCAAAATTCAGTCAAACAATAGCATCCAATATTGTCCAAATATCTTTTAAAATAAGATGCAAGTTTTTGTTTTAAATTCTCTGGACAGGTTAGGTATAAATCAGGAACATAATGGCCTCTACATCACATCAAATCGATGACACACCTACACATTAATACCAAGCTGAATTTTGTACATTTATCGAAAGCAAATGTAATTGAAATGTGTCACTTCAAAAATAGATAATAGGCTATTTGAAAAAGCCTTTAAAGACTGAATAAAATTATCCATTAAGTTGATTATTAGTAAGCTGCACCTTTTTTCTGACATTTGAACAAATTCAGCAGAGCTGAAGTTACATTTTGCGAGAATGCTGACAATTTGATCTGGGCTTTATGATATTTGTGTTTACTCTGACCTTTGAAATAAAATAGGCACTACACATTTCTAGTGTTTCTGAGCAAATGTACTGCAATTATATCATGAACAGAACAATTGAGTAGCAATGTGCATTCAATGCCTAACCCCTGAATATTCCACTTAGTGAAATCCTAAGGACACAAATAACAGCAACCTACACCCTTATCAAAATTCAGCTCTCCTGAAATGTATCAGGGGAATCTTCACTTCTTGCAAAAGGTGCTATTATTTACATGTATATCAACATCTGTTTTCATTTTAATGGATGCTTCTGCACTTTTACAAATCTGCAAAACAAAAAGCCACATTGTAAGACCAAAGGGCTTTTTAGAATAGGCACAATAATGGAACAAGTAATGGGAATCCTTTCAATACTAAATACTTACTCCAGCCTAGTAATTAAATTGATACTGTCATTTCACATTCTGCACAAAAAAAATCAATTACAAATACAAAGTTTGTAAAACTCAGGGCATGTATGGGAACATGGGACTGAACATCATAGTTATTACAGAAACATGGCTGACTGAGGCATAGGACTGGCTGCTAAATGTTAGGGGTTTGGATGTTATAGAAAGGACAGAAAAGGAGGCAAGAGAAGAGGGAGAGTGGCAATTTTGATTATATAAAACATTACTGCTGCATCTGGGATATTTTTGGTGGATTGTCCAGTGAAGCTATATGGAGGGATCTCCGAAATAAGAAGGTGAGCACCTTGATAGAAAGTACTAATAGTCAGAGGGAAATTGAGGAGCAAATATGTCAAGAGATCTCAGATACATGTAAGAATAATATGGTTGTGATAGTAAGCAATCTTAATGTTCCAAACATTTACTGGGACTGCCATTGTGTTAACGGCTTGGATAGTGAACTCTTTGTTAAATGTGTTCAAGAAAACGTTCTTTATCATTCTGTAGATCTGCCTGCTAGAGAAGGAGCACACCTTGACCTCCTCTTGGGAAATAAGGCAGGGCAAGTGACTGTAGTGTTAGTAGGGGAGCACTTTGGGAATAGTGATCATAACTCTATTAGTTTCAAAATAGTTTTGGAAAAGGATCAACCTTGTGTAAGAATTCATTGGAGTGAGGCAAATTTTGATATTATAAGACTGGAACTTTCAAAAGATGATTGGAATAGACCATTCACAGGTAAAGGGATGATTGGCAAATAGGAGGCTTTCAAAAGTTAGATAACAAGAGTTCAGAAGCATTTTTTAGATTTAGGATTTATTCTCAAATAACGGGTACAAGAGTACCGTGAGAAGTGTATAATGGTGCCACACATTAATAATGTAGATAAGTCCCTAGATCCTGATGGAATCTATTCCAGAATTTTGAGGGAGGCAAAAGAACAAAGTGTTGGACCATTGACAGACATCTTTGTATCCTCCTTGGCCACAGGTGAGGTACCAGAAAACTGGAGAATAGCCAATATTGTCCCATTGTTTAAGAAGGGTAACAGGGATAATCCTGGAAATTACAGACCTGTGAGCCTCACGTTGGTGGTACGGAAATTATTGGAAAAGATTCTCAGGGAAAAGATTTATGTGCATTTAGAAGCAAATGGACTTAGATATAGACAGCATGATTTTGTGCTGGGAAAACTGCCTCATTAACTTGGTTGAGTTTTTTTGGGGAGGTGACAAAGATGATTGATGAGGGAAGAGCAGTTAAAGTTGTCTACGTGGACTTCAGTAAAGCCTTTGGCATGGACCCTTATGCCAGACTGGTACTAAAAGTGAAGTCACACGGTATTGGGGTGAGCTGACAAGATGGATACAGAACTGGCTTAGTCATAGGAGATGGAGGGTAGCAGTGGAAAGACACTTTTTGGAATGGAAGGTTGTGACTAATGTGTACCACAGGGATCAGCACTGGAACCTCTGCTGTTCATGGTCTTCATAAATCATTTGGAGAAAAATGTAGGTGGTATAATTAGTAAGTTTGCAGACAAAACAAAGATTGGTGGTGTTGCAGGTAGTGAGGAGGATTATCAGAGGATACAGCAAGATATAGATTAGTTGGAGGCATGGGCAGAAAAATGGCAGGTGGAATTTAATCTGGGCAAATGTGAGGTGATGCACTTTGGAAGGTCAAGTACAGACGGAATTTATACAGTGAATGGCAGAACCCTTAGCAGTATTGATATGCAGAGGGATCTGGGTGTACAGGTCACTGGCGGTGGCAGCATGTGTAGGTAAGGTTGTAAAAAAAGACATATGGCATGTTTGCTTTCATTGGTAGGGATGTTGAGTATAATGATAGAAGGTTTTGCTGAAACTTAATAGAACTTTAATTAGGCCACACTTGGAATATTGTGTACAGTTCTGTACACCACACTACCAGAAGGATGTGAATGTTTTGGAGAGGGTACAGAAGAGGTTTACCAAGAAGTTGCCTGGTATGGGGGATTTTAGCTATGAAGGAAGGTTGGATAGGTTCAGTTTGTTTTTCTGGAATGCAGGTGGTTGAGGGCTAATAGAAGTTTAAGATTGTGAATGCTATGGATAGAGTGGAAAGTATGAGGTTTTTTCCCAGGGTAGCGGGCTCAATTGCTAGGTCACATAGGTTCAAGTTGCGGGGGGGGAACATTTAAAAAAGAGATGTGTGAGGAAGGGTTTTCACACAAAGGGTGGTGAGTGCCTGTAATGCACTGCCAGAGATGGTAGTGGAAGCAGACAATAGGAGCATTCAAGAAGCATCTGGATGAATACATGATTAGGAAGGGAATAGAAGGATATGGATCCTGTAAACGGAAACAGTTATAGTATGGAAGGGCAAAATGTGTCACTGTAGGCATGGAGGGCCGAAGGACTTGTTCCTGTGCTGTTTTGTTCTTTGTACAAGATAAGACCTTAGGTACAAAGTATGTAGGTACTAAATCTTAGTTACAGAAATAGAGTCATTGAAATGTACAGCATGGGAACAGATCCTTCAGTTGCTGACCAGATATCCTAACCTAATCTAGTCCCATTTGTCAGCACTTGGCCCATATCCCTCTAAATCCTTTGTGTTCATTTAACCATCCATGTTATGATTCGGAGATGCCGGTGTTGGACTGGGGTGTACAAAGTTAAAAATCACCAGGTTATAGTCCAACAGGTTTAATTGGAAGCACACTAGCTTTCGGAGCGACGCTCCTTCATCAGATGATTTTTAAATGTTGTTATTGTACCAGCCTCCACCACTTCCTCTAGCAGCTCATTCCATACATGCACTACCCTCTGAAAAGGTTGCCACATAATTTAAATTTTAAATTAGGTCCTTTTTAAATTTTTCCCCTTACTCTAAACTTATACCCTCTAGTTCTGGATTCTCCCACCGTTGGGAAAAGACGTGTCTATTTACCCTATCCATGCCCTTCACGATTTTATAAACCTCTAAAGGTCATCCCTCCAGGGAAAACAGCCTCAGCCTATCCAGCCTCTCCCTATAGCTCAACCCTGACAACATCCTTGTAAATCTTTTCTGAGCCTTTCAAGTTTCACAACATTGTTACTATAGGCAGAAGACCAGAAATGCATAGGGTATTCCAAAACTGGCCTAAACAACGTCCTGTACAGCCGCAACATGACCTCCCAACTCCCATACTCAATACTCTGACCAATAAAGGAAAGCATACCAAATGCTTTTTCACTATCCTATCTATCTGGAGACTCTACTTTAAAGGAACAATGAACCTGCACTCCAAAGTCTCTTTGTTCAGCAACACTCCCCAGGACCCTACCATTATGTGAATATGTCCTGGCTCTGATTTGCCTTTCCAAAATGCAGCACCACACATTCATCTAAATTAAACTCCATCTCCAACTCCTTGGCCCATTGGCCCATCTGATCAAGATCCCATTGTAATCTGAGGTAACCTTCTTTGCATTTCACTACACCTCCCATTTTGGTGTCATCTGCAAACTTACTAACTATACCTCTTATGCTCACATCCCGAATCATTTATATAAATGAAGAAAAGCGATGGATCTGGCACCGATCCTTTGTAGTGCTCACAGGTCTCCAGTCTGAAAGGCAATCCACCACCACCACCCTGTCTTCCACGTCAAGTCAATTCTGTATCCAAGTGGCTAGTTCTCCCTGTATTCCATGTGATCTAATCTTGCTAATCAATCTACCATGACAAACCTTGTTGAATGCCTTACTGAAGTCCATATAGATCACGTCCAACGATCTTCCCTAATCAATCCTCTTCATTGAAGTTTTTGAAGTAGTAATCAAGTTAGAGAGGCATGATTTCCCATGCACAAAGCCATGTTGACAATCCCAAATTAGTCCTTGCCTTTCCAAAATACATGTACATCCTGTCCCTCAGGATTCCCTCCAACAACTTGCTCACCACCGATGTCGAGCTCACCTGTCAATAGTTCTCTGGCTTTTCTTAAATAGTGGTACCACATTAGCCAACCTCAGGTCTTCTGGCACCTCACCTGTGACTGTTGATGATACAAATATCTCAGCAAGGGGCCCAGCAATCACCTCCCTGGCTTCCCACAGAGTTCAAGAGAAATAAAGAAATATTAAAAAGTTTAGTATTACAGCTTCTCAGCAGAAAAGTCGAAAAATAAAGAAATAAAGTTCAAATATCAAGCATTATAGTCCTTTCTTAAGCCATGGGCCTACAGATGCTGAAAGCAGGGATCCCCATGAGGACATACTCTCCCTCATGCTGAGCTTGCTTCACCCATGCCTCCATGTGCTGGGCTCTTGTTCCTGTTAGAGTGAAATGTCAGGCTGGTCAGTGTGGGAACAATGGATGAATAAAGATAGGAGGGTCTGGTCAAGAAGAAGGAGTCATATAGACAACTGGGATAAAGTGAATCGCTTGAAGAGTATAAATGGTGGAGGGGCCTTCTTAAGAGGGAAATTAGGAGGGAAAAAGGGGATATGAGATGTCGCTAGCAGATAAAGTTAAGAAAATTCCAAAGAGATTGTGCAATAACATTAACAGCAAAAGGACAATTAGGGAGAGAATAGGGCCCCTTCAAGATCAACAATTTTGTGTATGCGTGGAATGGCAGGAGATAGCAGAGATACTAAATGAATATTTTGCATCAGTTTTTACTGTGCAGAAAGAAATGGAAACGAGAAAACTTAGAGGAATAAATATTGATACCTTGAAAACAGTCCATATTACAGAAGAGGAAGTGCTGGAGGTTTTTAAAAACAAAAAGGTGGATAAGTCTCTAGGACCTGATCAAGTGTATGCCAGGATATTGTGGGAAGTTACAGAAGAAATTGCATGGCCCCTAGTAGAGATATTTGTATCAAGTACAGCCATGGATGAGGTGCCGAAGGACTAAAGGGTGGCTAATGTGTCTTCATTTCAGAAAATCTATAAGCAGAAGCCTGGGAACAATAACATTTGTCAGTGTGACATCAGTGATGGGTAAATTGTTGGAGGGGATTCTAAGAGATAGGATTTTCCTGCATTTGGAGAGGCAAGGGCTGATTAAGGATAGTGAGCATGGCTTTGTGTGTGGAAAACATGTCTCACAAGCTTAATTGAGTTTTTTGAGGACTTCAGGAGTCTTGTGTCCAGTACCAGCATTCTGATGCCATTTTGCCCTCCAAAGCAGTCCAGGGAGATCAGACCATTGTATGATGGATGGTATGGAGCTGTTCTTATACTTTGAATGCCATTTGACTTTAGGAAATACTCTGATTCCCTGCTGGTAAATGGACAATTGTCTGTGACCAACACTTCAATGAGCCTGTGCATTGCAAAAGATGCTCACAGTGCTTGAAGATCGTTTGACGAATGAACTCTATTTAGGTCCAAGCACTTTGAGTGGGTGTCCACAATGACTATGAATGTTGAGCCTATGAAAGGGCTGGCATTTGATGTGCAACTGAGCCCTGCCATTCTCACAGATATGGGGAGCAGCTGTCGTTAGTTTTTGTCCTTGTTTGCATTCTGGGCACTGCCCCACCAGCGCAGCTATGTCTGCACTCAATCCAGACAATTTCTCACCAATTTTGGATACCCTTGGGTGACCCCGGTGGAGTGCAACCGGAATCTGGCTGCAGCATAGCCTGGACGGCATGGTGGCACAGTGGTTAGCACTGCTGCCTCACAGCGCCAGAGACCCGGGTTCAATTCCCGACTCAGGCGATTGACTGTGTGGAGTTTGCACATTCTCCCCGTGTCTGCCTGGGTTTCCTCCGGGTGCTCTGGTTTCCTCCCACAGTCCAAAAGATGTGCAGGTCAGGTGAATTGGCCATGCTAAATTGCCCGTAGTGTTAGGTAAGGGATAAATGTAGGGGTATAGGTGGGTTGCGCTTCGGCGGGTCGGTGTGGACTTGTTGGGCCGAAGGGCCTGTTTCCACACTGAAGTAATCTAATCTAATCTAATCTAATATAATCACTCTTGCTCCCCATAGCTTCGAGTCAAAGCTATGGGGAGCAAGTGATTAGATTAGATTAGATTACTTCAGTGTGGAAACAGGCCCTTCGGCCCAACAAGTCCACACCGACTTGGGGGATTTGGTCTCACTGGGTTTCAGTTCTGGTTGAGATGGCCATTTGGTTTCCCCCATTACCAACTGTGCAGTTTTACTAGATTGGATCTTTGTCTCCACAGTCTGATAGCATCAGTGGTGGCCAAAAGGGAACTCCAGAGACTTTAAAATAGAGCAGACTGTTACAGAAACAGCACTACCACTGCTGTACCTGCCAGTGGGAGGCAGCTCAAGGCATTCACATTTGTTACTTGGCCTCACAGACTGTGTTCCAGTTTGGAATTGTACTCACTTAGAATGAAAGCCCATCACTGAATTTGACTCGAAGCTATGGGCATCACAACATTGTCCTCTTTGACTAGCCCCTGCTGGCGTTTGTGGTCAGTTACTATTACAAATTTACAGTTGGTAAGGTATTGGTGGATCTTCCTCACACCAAAGATGACTGCCAAACCAGAGATATTTATGCTCTGCATCAGCCAAAGTCTGGGAAGTATACACTGTTGGGCATTCCTCTCCATTGGGCGATCAGTGAGCTAAGCATGTCAACATCAGATCTCACTTGAGATCATTGTGTCGAAACTTTAGACAATGATGGCTGCTTCTTCTCTTCCCTAAAGGCTAAAAGACCATTTCCAAGGCTGATATAAGGATGCCAGGACAGAGGCTATGTTATGTATTAAACTTCATTAATAATTCACCAGTCCAAGGAAAGACCTAAGCTCCAGGACAGACATGGGAGCCAATACATAATTTTTTTCCTCCTTTGATCCTCCCTAGAGCTTCCTGAAAAATATCTAGGCATTTGTAGAATCATAGAATCCCTACAGTGTAAAAACAGGCCTTTTAGCCCAACAGGTCCACACTGACCCTCTGAAGAGTAACCCAACCAGACCAATTCCCCAACTCTATTATCCTGCACATCCTGAACACTGAGCAATTTAGCTTGGCCAATTCACCTAACCTGCACATCTTTGTATTGTGGGAGGAAACCGGAGCACCCAGAGGAAACCCACACAGACAAGGGGAGAATGTGCAAACTTTAAACAGGCAGTCGATCAAGGCTGGAATCGAACCTGGGTCCCTGGCACTGTGAGGCAGCAGTGAGACACTGTGCCACCAAATTAGGGCTTCCCTCAGGCAGCCATTTTCTAATCGAAAAATGTTGAGCCAATCAAAGTGAATCTTTCAGCCAATTGGGCCCCATCAGACTTAGGCCAGAGCCTTTTACTATAATCAGTGGTAACTGAACCAGCTGCTTCTCATAAGAAAACGGAATTTGCACCCTTCATCTGTAAAGCTTCACTGGTATAGATTCCTGAAGAAGGGCTTGTGCCCAAGATGTTGATTCTCCTGCTCCTTGGATGCTGCCTGACCTGCTGCACTTTTCCAGCAACATATTTTTCAGCTCTTATCTCCAGCATCTGCAGTCCTCACTTTCTCCTGGTATAGGTTCTCAGCCTAGCTAAGATGTTAAGCAAACTGAAGGGTTGGATTCCAGAGAAGATTTTGTTAAAGCCTGGTTCTGCAGTCACTGATACACCATGTCGGTATCAAGAACCAAAGTTATATGTCTCAAAATCCTGACAGACTCCCCCGGTTCCCGAACTGCTGAATAAAACTAACATCTCAGAATTAGAGGAGGCTTGGTGCGGTAATTTTCATTCTGCATACCAGAATGGACTCTGTCTTTGGTTGTGGACTCTGACAATGCATTCTGCATACTGGAGTGGACTCTGTTCCTGGGAATGGACTCTGCATTTTGAAGAGAACTGATAACGGTAATGGAAAGTGTACCAGAAAAGACTCTTTTGGTAATTGACTGTCTTATTGCTTATTGGGTATATCACCTGCACTGTCTTGTGTGTCCCTGGGTCTGACGGGCCTCACTGAGCTGGGAGGCTCATAGGTCATCCTGAAAGCTGTCACCTTGAGAGATGGAGGGTGGGTTGGCTGTCCTGTGCACCAGAAGGTAGGTAGGCTATTCTGAGCACTGTTGTCCCAAGTAGGGGCAATTGGGATGGTATGTCGCAGAGGTGGCTTGAAAGTGTCAGAGCAGCCAAGAGCCCAAAGGTGTATTAGGGCAGACTGAGATCTGGAAGGCTTGTGGACTGCCCTTTGTGCTATTCCCCAGGGAGGGGAAAGACTGTCCTAGAGGTGGCCAGAATGTGTCAGGGCAGTCCAATGGCCAAATGGCATGTCAGAATGGGTGAGAGCCAGATGGTAGGTAGGGGCAGCCTGAGAGCCAGAAGGTGGGTGGGCCATCCTCAGCGCTGTCACCCCGGCTGGTACCGGGGCAGGCTGTCTTAGAGGTCAGAAGGGAAATGAGGCATGATGAAAGCCAGAAAGGGCATGGGAGTGGGCTATCTTTGAGTGGCTGGAAGGTGGGAGGAACAGCTGACTTGCTGCAATGCAAAGGGTGTCTACGATACATGCACTGTTTTATTGTTTGGTTTTTCGGACTGTCTGTTTGTGATTGCATTTACTGTTTCCTTTTTGATTGATCTAAGGTGGGATTAGAGGTTTGTCCTCATTTCCCTGTGAGGACGCTATCAGTTGCCTGGACCTGGCCACCCCATGTACTGACAGAGTCCTGCTGGCCCGCTTTCCTCTAGGCTTCTTATCGACCCTCTGGCCCACCAGCCAGCCTGTATACTGGCTGCCCCTCTTCTGAACAGCTTTCCTATGAGCACGCTGCCGGCTGCCTTGCCCCCATCCACCCTGCGTAGTAACAGACCGCCTCCCCCCACCCCCGGGCTGGTCATCAGCCCTCCAGCTCCTGAGCACCCCGCATACTGACTTGCCCACTCTGGCCCACACAAACAATTACAAAACCCACATACAGTAACAAAATCCTGACAATACACTTTCCAATGCAAAGACAGAGTCCACGCCTGAACTTCAGGATGTAACCAATGCTCACCTCCCAGCACGCACAGGTGTTCACTCTCCATAGAGGCCTAGCCCTTCCAGGGAGAAGCAGGCCTATTCACAGGATCAGTACATTGTGAAGGTGCAGTTAACTCACAGGAGCAGGGTCCAGTCTGCAATTCAGGGTCCACTCCCAAAGGCAGTGTTCACGCCACACGCAGGTGTACAGTCTTCAGACATCTGAGTCCATCCAAAGGTCCAGGCCCACTCACAGGAACACAGTACATTGTAAAGGTGCGGTCCACTCCACAATGCAGCAATTGCTCACCTCCCAGCACACACAGATGTTCAGTCTTTACAGAGGCCTAGTCACCCACTAAGGGCCAGGCCTACCCATATAGAGCCACCTCATCTGGAAAGATGTATTTTCTCACAGGGGCTCAGTCCAAACACCAAAAAAGAGAAAACACATTCAGAGCGAAGATAACCAGAATGCAAGAGCTAAGCCCTGCCACAAAGTCAACATTGAGAAAAGGAAAAAGTAAAACAGAAAAAAGTAACATGCAGGCTGTAACCAGCCAGTGAAACAACAGCTCCCTAACGAGAATTGAGTTATACCTCAAACACAGTGACTGTGTTTAGAAATCAGTCTTCACTAAAAAAGGAATACCAGTTAACAAACTGGCTATATAATTCAGCGGAATCAAGAACAGGAATTTCTCCCCCGCAAAAAAAGCAGAAACCAACTGCAATAGGAACACACTGACTATGTCTTAGCCAGCACAGAGTCAGTTCCCTAAGCTGAGGAGATTCTAAATCTCTTTTTTTTTAAAACGTTGGCCGAGCCCATGAAGGGATAAGTGATTGTAATCGTTCTAATGGAGTCAATTGGTCTGTGCCAGTATTAATTTAGACGCAGCACAAAAAAGTGAAATAATTCCACATCTCCTGTTTATTTTTTTTCAGTTGTAACATTATGATTGTTTCTTGAAAACCCTTTCCAGGGGGCCCCCAAATGGCAAGTTGAGTTCAACTATCCATTATACTGCATTTAGTTTAGTACAATATATTCTTCTGATGGATGAACATAATTCAATGCCATGCAAACAGTACCAGCACCTAAGCATACATCTCCTGTTTATTTTTTTATTTTTTTTTATTTTATTAAACAAGTTACAAAACAATTTACAAAAAACATTGACAGCTGTACACAAAAGACAGCAATTTTACAAGGGAGAGGAGCAGCAAAGCTAGGCCCCGAACCCTACTGTTCAACCATTTCACAGGGAGAGGAGGACAAACCTCAAATCCCAGTTCCACATCTGACAAGACAGTGACAATGACATTTATACATTAGACAATACCGTTACATACAAAAGTGCAGACAATCTCCTGTTTATATCTGTCATCCAGGGCTCTCTGATTGGACCAGGTTAGAAGCTCCAATCAGGGAACTCATTGCTATGAGGTCCACCTGACTGACCTCATTAAAAACACTAGACATCACTCAGTGTGAAAGTCAGTTTTAGGATTAGGAGGACCTCACCTGAAAAAGAAAGAGAAAACAAATAATTGGAACTGAGAACAGTTTGGACTGGTTTTAGGAGAATGAAACATCCACTTTAGAGTACAACTGTGGAGTGGGATTTTCATTCATTTTAAAAATTAAGTGGATGTTTCTGTAGTTTTGAATATAAATTATCAACCAAAGTGATTAGATCACTGTTGCTTTAAGTTTGTTTATTGCAGTAGAAATCCTAAAACATTTTTCTTACCATGTGATCCTATAGTCAGCCATTGGAAATTTGAATAACTTTCTCAAAGCAATTAGTCTTTGCAGGGATCATAACAAAATCTAATATCTTTTATGAATTGAAAACATCCAGCACAAATTCCATCATTCTTTCTATGTCACATTTCTCATATCATCCAGCTTAGCATTACATATGTAAATATAAAGCAGCTTGTTATATTGAAACTTCATAATCAACCTTTCCATTTACAAATTACTGAGTGCTTTAATTTGAATCCCTTGGTAAATCAGCCTTCCGGACCATTTTAATGAAATTAAATCCAGCTTCTAGGTAATACAATGCTTGTGGATGAAAACAACTTTCAATTATGAATATATTGTCTTCAAATACTTTTTTTCCAGTTGATTAGCTCATATGCAAGTAGATTAATTGTTTCAAATTCAAATCAAATTTTGATCCACTTGTTTGATATTCAGGTTTACAGTAATTTGAAGTTATTAGTTATAATTCAGTCAGATAAAAATTGCTTGGCAAGAAAACCTTCAGGAATCAAGGAAGAGGGCACATCCCCATCTCATTAATGCAGCTGAGGTGGAGGTGGTTGAGAGCATTAAGTCCCTGAGAGCGACAATCACCGACAATCTGACCTGGACCACCCATGTTGATGTGACGATCAAGACGGCACTACAACATCTCTTCTTCATCAGCAGACTAAAGAAATTTGTCCATAAGCAACTAACTTTTATAGATGTGCCAAAGAAAGCATTTTATCTGATGCATCACAGCCTGGTACAGAAACTACTCTGCCCAGGACTGTAAGAAACTACAGACAGTTGTGAACACAGCCCAGACAATCACTCAAGACAATCACCTTCCATCCATTGACTCCATCTACACTTCTTGATGCCTCAGAAAGGCAGCCTACATCACCAAAAACCCCTCCCACCCCAGATATAATCTCTTCCAACCTCTTCCGTCATATAGAAGATACAAAAGTTGAAACACATGTACCAGAAAGTTCAAGAACAGGTTCTTCCCCACTGTAATTAGAGTCTCAGTGGACCTCTCAAATTTCAAATGTAATGTTGATCTTGCTTTTTGTCCACCTTCTTAGCAGCTGTAACTTTGTATTCCTCACTCTCTTCAATCATTCTCTGGTCTTTGCTGCAGACAAAACAAAAACTTTTCACTGTATTTAGGTATATGTGACAATAATAAATCAGATCAAAATTTTAAAAATGAATAAATTTGATAGTTTGAGTGTGGACAGTATGGATAAACAAAGTTCTAACAAAATTTTTAAAATTAAAAATAAAGTTGCATAATTACACTTTTTAAAAATATTAACTCAGATTCTGGGTATCACTGACAAGGCTACCAGTTATTTCCAATCCATATGTTCTCTTGAGAGAATGGTGGTGTGCCTTCTTCTTGAATCATAGTAAAAGTTTTGTGAAGGTGCTCCACAATGTTGTTAGGATCAGAGTTTCAAAATTTCGGCACACTGATAATGGAAGAATGGTGCTGAGAAATGCCTCCCAGCCTATATGCACGACCTGCAAATGATGAAGTTCCTAGAGACTATTCTCATTTATTTTGATTTGTGCATGGAATATGGCCATTGCTGACTACACCAGCAGTAATTGCCCATACCAATTCTTTTTAACTCATTTATGGAATGTGGTCTTCACTGACTGGGCCAGCAATTATTGCCTATCCCTAATGGTCTTGGAGGTGATGATGAACTGCCTTCTCACACTGTTGCATGAGTCGCAGGTAGATAGGATAGTGAAGAAGGCGTTTGGTATGCTTTCCTTTATTGGTCAGAGTATTGAGTACAGGAGTTGGGAGGTCATGTTGCGGCTGTACAGGACATTGGTTAGGCCACTGTTGGAATATCGCGTGCAATTCTGGTCTCCTTCCTATTGGAAAGATGTTGTGAAACTTGAAAGGGTTCAGAAAAGATTTACAAGGATGTTGCTAGGGTTGGAGGATTTGAGCTGCAGGGAGAGGCTGAACAAGCTGGGGCAGTTTTCCCTGGAGTGTCGGAGGCTGAGTGGTGACCTTATAGAGGTTTACAAAATTATGAGGGGCATGGATAGGATAAATAGGCAAAGTATTTTCCCTGGGGTGGGGGAGTCCAGAACTAGCGGGCATAGGTTTAGGGTGAGAGGGGAAAGATATTAAAGAGACCTAAGGGGCAACGTTTTCACACAGAGGGTGATATGTGTATGGAATGAGCTGCCAGAGGATGTGGTAGAGGCTGGAACAATTGCAACATTTAAGAGGCATTTGGATCGGTATATGAATAGGAAGGGTTTGGAGGGATATGGGCAGGGTGCTGGCAGGTGGGACTAGATTGGGTTGGGATATCTGGTCGGCATGGACGGGGTTGGACCGAAGGGTCTGTTTCCATGCTGTACATTTCTATGACTCTATGACTGTATGACACTCACAGTGCTGTTCAGAAGGACATTCCAGGATTTTGACCAAACAACGATGAAGGAACGGCATTATTGTTCAAGTTAGGATGGTATGTGGCTTCAAGGGAACATACAAATGGTGATGTTCCCATGCGTTTACTGCTCTTGTTCTTCGACATGGTACTGATCATAAATTTGGTAAGTATTGTTGGAGGAGCCTTTGTGAGTTTCTGCAGTGTATTTGCTGATGGTACAAACTGCTTTCACTATATGTCTGTGGTAAAGGGAATTAATATTGAAGGTGATGGATAGGTACCAATCAAGTAGGCTTCATTCTCCTCGATGTTGTCAGGCCTCTTGAGTGTTTTGGAGCTGCATACATCCAGGTAATTAAAGGGTATTCCATCACACTCCTGACTTGTGCCTTGTAGATAATCTGACAGGTGAGGAGTTGAGTTACTTGCTCCAAAATTCCCAACCTTTGACCTGTTTTATAGTTAAAGTACTTAAATGCTGGCCCAGTTCAGTTTGATCAAAGATAACCTCTAGATGTTGATAGTGAATAATTCAATGATAGTAAAGCCATTAAATTTCATGGGGTAATGGTTATATTTTCAGCTGTTGAAGATGATTATTGCCTTGCATTTGTGAATGTTACTTGTTACTTTTCTACCCAAGTATGGATATTTCTCATGTCTTGCTGCATAATGGAGATAAGTTGCTTCAGTACCTGAGGAGTCACAAATGGTGCTAAACATTATGCAATCAACAGTGAACATCCTCACTTCTGCATTCAGGATACAGGGAAGGCCATTGATGAAGCAGCAAAGGATGGATGGGCCTAGTACATTATCCTGAGAAACTCCTGTGATGATGCTGTGGGGCTGTAATGATCGATTCAACAATCAAAACTATCTTCCTTTGTTCAATGCTTAGATAAACCATCCACTTAGCTCTTCTGACTGAAGGTGGATGCAAATACTTCAGCCTTGTTGTTTGTACTGATGTGCTAGGCATCTACAGCTTTGGTGGGTTTGACATGCTGGTGTGACAGAACATGTACATGGATGTCGGTAGTGATATCTGGGTCATGAAAGGTAAGATATGATTCTGTTCTGGCTACATGACTGCTTGGATTATAAATAGAAAGCAATCCCAGTTTGTAATGGAAGTTGCAGGTTTGCAAATTGCTGTAAATTGGGTCTCATTGTCAATTTTGTAGGTGTCTAACCACAAATATAACCAACCCAGTTATTATAAATAATTTTACAATATATTGTGGGCAGATGTGAATTCTCTACTGGCTATAATCATATATGACATATAAGCAGGTTATAGTTGTCAGATGAGAATTATTGCAAGAATTCATTTCAATAATGTTCATCTACTTCAGAAAAAAAATCCCTACTTTATAAGACCAGAAGTAGATCTATTAATTAGCGATTCTATATTATTGCTCTCTATTCACAACTCCTCCAATGATGAAATACAATTTTTCAAAATAAAATTTATAAAATAATAATGACTCTATAATGCTTATCTCATGGTTGCATTATTAAACTTACCTGTAAAATTGAGTGCCAATGAGTAGATTCATTAAGAAAGGTATTCATTGAATAAAGTTTGTCATTAATTTCTTTCCCTGTGATATTACTTAGCCAGTTGATGACCTTCCAGGAAGTTTCAACATGCATCTAACCTTATATGAAGCATTTCCTATTATGCACTTGTTTAACTTTTTGTGGAATTCGCTTTTTTGAAAAGATATGAAAAGAAAAATGATAAGTGGATTTTTAAAAGGTTTTTTTTCAAGAAAGATGCCACAATAAAATTGCCATGTGCTCATTTGTTATTTTAGATTGAAGGCTGACTCAAGAGGGTTGGACAGAGAAAAATGTAGTGATTAGCTTTGGTGTACTCAGGATTGATCTACGGGAAAGTTTATTTTTCTCAGTGCAGGAGTCAAAGTAACATTAAAGGTTACTCCATCTATCGAGGTATGTTAGCTTGAAGGAAGGATATGATCTTTTCTGCCCTCTATATTGAAGTCAAGCAGTGGCTAATTGTACCATGAAGAAAATGGAAAGAAAATATGAAGACAAGTTACTAAGGGTGACACACTGCTGCTGGGGCTGCTCAAAATCATTCATTCCCCACATTGTCTATTTGCAATTAAGATTTTTAAAAAGTTATCAGAAATAAGAAATAGCAAATTCAACAGAAAATTTTAAAAGAATACTTTATTTGATAAACATTTAAAAATCAAACGTTTGTGGGACTATGGAAAATAGAGCAGTTGGACAAGTTAGATTTTACAAAGAATCAGCACAGGTGTGAAGAATCTACTAGTTTCTTTAAGTACAGTTTAATTCTGTGATTGTAAAAGCACTTCAGCCGTCAGGCCCTGAAACTAATAGTTTGGAGCAGTGAAAAAAAGAGCATGAGCTTGTGAATTATTGCTGAATAACCCTGTCAATGATGTGATCTTCCATGTATTGTTATGAACAATAGATATAATACTGATAGTCTTGTAAAACTCAATAGTGAAGATAAACAAAATTAATTAAATGAATGCCAGACTTTATTGTTCTCAAAAAATGAACAATAACCTTAAAGCACACAGAACATTGTACTCCTGATACTTCAATATGTAACAACAACCGGAATTAAATGAATACTTTCATATATATTAAAGGCAATGATCGAAGGTGCTAAATTATTTGGTGTACTGCAATTTTGCGTTTGCTCTATTGACTTGTAGCTATACTAAGGGAAGAGGAATAATAGTTCTTCTATTCTGCAAAGATTTTCTGACAAATGGTGTTTTGTGTTCAGTGCTTTAGTGCAATGTTTCAGCGGTTTTATGTCATTATTTGCCGTTAAACTGGGAACTGAGGAAAAACAGCTGAATAAAAGACAATATTTATTTTTAATTACTTGCTACAATATAGAAGAATTGTATGATACTTTAGCTATCTTTATAGCGCCACTGTTGGATCAATGTGATACGATCTCAGGTGAGCTTGAAAAGGAACAGTTTAATTGGTTTATCTATTATAATGTAAAATATATTTAACAATGGGCTGAATTTTAACATTTTTTTGGCTAAATACGTGTTTTTTGGAGAGTTTTTCACCATGAGGTCTAACATGATTTCTCACCCTTTAATACCAAACTCATCTCATTAACTACCTACCTGTCTCTATGGAATCTCTCCCGATCAATTTTATTCTCATCTCACCATGTGCCTGTCATGATTGTAACGACATCAGCCAGCTGGGTATCATAGAATATGAGCTCCCTGATTGGGTCTGTTAATTTGAGACCCCTTGCCAACAGATAAAAAGTAAAGTGTCACTCTAAGTGCTGCCTCTAAGGGAAATTGTAACGACATCAGCCAGCTGGGTATCATAGAATATGAGCTCCCTAAATTGGGTCTGTTAATTTGAGACCCCTTGCCAACAGATAAAAAGTAAAGTGTCACTGTAAGTGCTGCCTCTAAGGGAACTGGATCAGTGAGTGAAGGACTCTACACTTTTCAAAAAAAAGAAAAAGAAGAAAACAAAAACAGGAGTTCAGAGGTTCTGGTCACTCTGAGAGCTGCCTCTGAGAAAAAAAAGAAAAAAAAAGTGTGACACTTTGATAGCTGACTCTGAAAAGGCAGTACTAAACTCAAGGACTGTTCATGTGAAAATAAAGGATGCTGGATGCTGGAATACCAGCCTCTTTGGAGTTATTTCATGCCATTACCAGAACAATTCATCACTCACTGGATGTCTATTGAAAGACCAGCATCCCTCACGTCCCCACTGTCTTGAAAAGGTTACTGTACATCCAGACGGTAATGCCACAATGGCCATAAAGCCATATTGCTCACAATACATTACATAACTGGCATGGCTGACATCCCTTATACATACAACACCATTATCTCACCCTAGCCACTGTTTAACCACCAGGCCATATAGTTTATCTGTCCTTGGCTGCATTCTGTCTAAGCAACCTTTTCATGTCACTGCTTTTCTGCCACTAATGCCCACTGCATCTTGTCATCGTGCAGTGGGGAATACAAGCAAACAACTGAACAATTCCAAACACGAGCTTTTATTTGCAGCCAGCAAAAATGAACACAAACAAAACCAATAAAGGCTGCAGTTCGCCCACAGGTCTGCTACACATAGCTCTCCTCTCATGGAAGCCAGGTATCAATCAGCTCCTGTCTGGCTTGTGGCACCTAACACTGTTGAATTCTGTCATACACTAGTAGAGAGTCCTCCCACAAAACAGAAATCGCTGAAGAAACTCAACAGGTCTGGTAGCATCGGGGAGAAAGCAAAGTTAGTATTTCAAATAAGGTCATTCTTCTTCAGTTCTAATATTGCCAGACCTGCTGAGTTTCTCCAGAAATTTCTGTTTTTGTTTCAGATCTCCAGTGTCTCTAATACTTTGTTTTATTTTCGATACTCATCTCATGCAATGTATTAAAATTCCTCTTCTGAAGACTGCCCCTGTTTTTCCAGTTCCTCAGCATCTTATACACTTACATACTTATACACTTAATGGTAAGATCCTAGGGGGTGTTGCTAAACAGAGACCTTGGAGTGTAGGTTCATACTTCCTTGAAAGTAAAGTCACAGGTAGATAGGATAGTGAAGAAGGCATTAGGTATGCTTTCCTTTATTGGTCATAGCATTGAGTATAGAAGTTGGGAGGAGTTGCGGTTGTACAGGACATTAGTTAGGCCACTTTTGGAATATTGCGTGCAATTCTGGTCTCCTTCCTATCGGAAGGATGTTGTGAACCTTGAAAGGGTTTAAAAAAGACTGACAAGGATGTTGCCAGGGTTGGAGGATCTGAGCTATAGGGAGAGGTCAAAGGCTGAGGGGTGACCTCATAGAGGTTTATAAAATCATGAGGGGAATGGATAAGATAAGTAGACAAAGTCTTTTCCCTGGGGTGGGGGAGTCCAGAACTTGAGGGCATAGGTTTACAGTGAGAGGGGAAAGATATAAAAGGGACCTAAAGGGCAACTTTTTCACGCAGACGGTGGTACATGTATGGAATGAGCTGCCAGAGGAAGTGGTGGAGGCTGGTACAATTGCAACAGTTAAAAGGCATCTGGATGGGTATATGAATAGGAAGGGTTTAGAGGGATATGGGCTAAGTGCTGGCAAATGGGACTAGATTGGGTTGGGATATCTGATCGGCATGGACTAGTTGGACCAAACGGTTTGTTGCTGTACATCTCTATGACTCTATCTATCAAATCACCATATTGCCTCCTTCAATTGTGTAGAACACAGCAGACTAAGATCATGAGGCACACTCTGTCTGTACTGTAGGAGGGCACCCTCACAAGCAGCACATCCGTGTCTTCAGAAGCTCAGCTGGCAGCTCCACCATGACCTTGTTTGCAGTATGTGTACCAATTTGCTGAAGGTGCCAAACCAACTGAGTAATCACACATTAAATCAAAAAGGAAGAGCCTGCCACACTCAGACCTATTTCCATCCCAGACCCATATCAATCACAACATTTATAATTGAATTCAGCACATTCCATCATCACACATACATGACATATGATGCAGTGATGTTCTCCTTTTCCCATACTACCCTTAGAAGTTTCACGAGTAACACATGACAAATGTGGGAATTCACACTCTGGCAAAGCTCAGTGGTACAGATCAAATGATAATATTTGGCTGGTATGATTTTCAGCTGAATGTCTGTTTGCACGGTGATTTTCCAGGATTCTGGACTACGTTCTTTTTCTTTTTGTTTTAGCTTTTAACTTAGTATTCATCCACCTGAGAGAGGCCTCGCTGGACTTCTCATGGAATTCTTTTACAAATCTCAACAAGCCCACAGGCCCCTGTAAGAATCTGCCCAAACTGTTCATACTACTTATTCCAATTAAATATTATCATTTGATGACATTTATTAAAATTCAACAAAGATCTTTAATACAAGAAATGTTTTGAAGCGAGATTGGAAAAAGCTGTCTGAGGCTCAATGGCATTATATCAAGGGCATCTACAACTGAGTATTGACTAATTTTACATCATTTCTATTCAGTTTGCAATTCTCCCCTCATCTCTTACAAAACAAGATGGCGACAATTCCTGATCTGAAAGTCAGAATGGTTACGTGGTGGTTCACCACTTGTTTCTCGGGCCTCCATTTCATTTCCTTTCACCAACAAGTCCTTGAGTGCTTCATGGACAGTAGCCTCCAGCACTCTACATCAACCAAAGTTGGCAACACGTCACATTATCATGAGTAACCTCAGACTAACTCAGATTCCAACTCAATCCTTCAGGACTTCACTTTGGAGTTCAATGGCTTTGCACACAGGGACACAGAGCCATCTCATGCCTCGTCATGGGATGCATTTTACAGCTGTTAGCTTTATTGCTTAATGCTCCTTCACTCTGCACTTACTTGGAGGTTGCCAGCCTTTGGACTGCTTGGTGCTTTAGACAGAGGACAGGAAGAGATAGAAGTTGCAGAGGATGAGGTGGGTGAGAGCTGCTCAGTAGAGATAATGCACACAGTAGTGAATTTGGTGATCTATAAGCATTGGTGAAGTTTGTGTGCAGTGGCTGAGTTACAGTGAATGTGACGTAACAGAGAAAAGAGGGTAGCACTTAATCTTATAGAGTGCAGAAGATCATTGACATTTTTCCTGTACTGCTATACATTCTCTTTGATCATTAGACAGCATTGAGCTAGGCCTTGGCCTCCTCTAATTGTCCAATGGGAAAGGACTGCTCTCCTCATGACCGACCTATCCACTGAGGCCTCCAGGACCCTATCCAGAAAATGGATGCCACCTTCTCTTCCTGCGATATTTTGATGCCTACAAGGTAGTTCCTTGCTTCAGTATCTAAAGTGGAGTGCAGCCATTTAAATATGGAATCATTGGCTTGCATACCAGTAGGCAAGGCAGTGGCAAAAATTTTGCTTCTCCTGCCCCATGATAGCATGAGAAGGATGCAAAGTGGAATTAAAATTAATAAAGGTGAGGAGCAAATGCCAGTATGGTGAAAGTCACTGTGATCCATGATTGGACCTCCACCGTGAATCTCCTTGAAAAAACATTTAAACTAAAATGGGTAAATTCAATCCATGTTTAATATATTACTCTAACGGCAGTTTTGGAATCACACTGACATTTCAGCTTGAGTGTGTAGTTAAAATACATGTTTCAATTGGAAACTTTTTTGTTGTACCCTTCAGACTGGAGGCCTGTGACCAGTAGTGTGCCAAAAGGATCGATGCTGGGTCCACTGTTTTTCGTCATTTATATAAATGATTTTGTTGTGAACATGAGATATAGTTAGCAAGTTTGCAGATGACACCAAAACTGGAGGTGTAGTGGACAGCGAAGAAGGTTACCTCAAAGTACAATGGGATCTTGATCAGATGGGCCAATGGACTGAGGAGTGGCAGATGGTGTTTGATTTACATAAATGTGAGATGCTGCATTTTGGAAAGGCAAATCAGGATGTATACACTGAATGGTAAGGCCCTGGGGCATGTTTCTGAACAAAGAGACCTTGGACTGCAGGTTCATAGTTCCTTGAAAGTCGAATCTCAGGTAGAGAGGATAATGGAGAACACGTCTGGTATACTTTTCTTTATTGGTCAGATGACCGAGTAAAGGAGTTGGGGGATTATGTTGCGGCTGTACAGGACATTACTTAGGCCACTTTTGGAATATTGTGTACAATTCTGGTCTCTTTCGTATAGGAAGGATGATGTGAAACTTGAAAGGGTTCAGGAAAAATTTACAAGGATGTTGCTAGGGTTTGAGGATTTGAGCTATAGGGAGAGGTTGAATAGTGTGGGGTTGTTTTCCCTGGAGCTTCGGAGGCTGAGGAGTGACCTTATAGAGGTTTATAAAATCATGAGGGGCAGGATCAGGTAAATAGACACGGTCTTTTCCCTGGTTTGGGAGAGTCCAGAACTTAGAGGGCATAGGTTTACAGTGAGAGGGGAAAGATTTAAAAGGGCCCTGAGGGGCAACATTTTCATGCAAAGGGTGATGTGTGCATGGAATGAGCTGCTAGAGGATGTGGACGAAATGCTGGCAAATGAGACGAGATTGATTTAGGATATCTAGTCGGCATGAATGAATTGGACCAATGGGTCTGTTTCCGTGCTGTACATCTCTATGACTCTACTGTCAGAGAGTACTGTAATGGAACAGTTTAAAGAAAGATCATGATGATAACCCTGGAAATATTTTTTGAGTAGAGGAGATAGAATATAATGTTTTGCCATTGAATTAGAGGTTAATAATCTATTTCTTTAACTTAAATTGTTCTTATTAAAATACATGATGAAGAATCTTAAACTAGGATTCATAGCTTAAAACTAAGGCATTATATTCTCTCAGATCATTGTGAGTCTTTGTGAGTAATCCACTCAAAAGGCAGTGGATGCAGAATCTTTTATTTTTTTTAAGGCAGTGGTAGATAAAATCTTGATTACCAAGAAAAGAAAGATTATCAGGGATATGCAGGAATGTAGAGTTGAGATTAAAATCAAATCAGCCATAGTCTTATTAATTAGCAGTGCAGGCTCTAAGAACTAATCTTTGTTCATATGTATGAATATGTATGAGGAAATTGCAAACAGCAATTGCAGATTGGCAGAGGCAAAACAGATTATAGAGTTTAATGAATAGGACAAAGATGAGAGTGGGAAAAATGGGTTTGTGTACTGATGGTATGGTATGGTCTCCATTCAACCATTTTCTTCTAAGCAATTTTCTTTTAAGCAACTCAGGACTTTTATTTTAGCCCTAACTGATTGGAGTACTGGTAACAGTAGTGTTGTTAAGGACCTCTTCTCTTTGACTGATCCAGCTTTTCTGTCTAAATGAACATTGTTTTGGGCCTCCCTTTTTCTCTGACTCCTTACAAAACCAACAGACCTTCATAAAGCTGAAAGCTAAAACCCATTTTCCTCCAATTTAGAAGCTAAGCTCTCATATGAAGCATCTATTTCCAAGAGGACATTGTTCTGGTACATGGCAGAAGAATTGAAAAGTAAGAAATTGTACAGCAGCTGTGGCATGTAGATAACATCTCAGCAGAACAGAGTCTAAGCAACCGTTCACAACAATTTCTCTGGATTGAATTGAGTATAGGAGTTGGGAGGTCATGTTGCAGCTGTACATGACATTGATTAGGCCACTGTTGGAATACTGCATGCAATTCTGGTCTCCTTCCTATTGGAAAGATGTTGTGAAACTTAAAAGGGTTCAGAAAAGATTTACAAGGATGTTGCCAGGGTTGGAGGATTTGAGCAGGCAATGTTTTCATGCAAAGGGTGGTGTGTGTATGGAATGAGCTGCCAGAGGAAGTGGTGGAGACTAGTACAATTACAGGTGGGACTAGATTGGGTTGGGATATCTGGTTGGCATGGACAAGTTGGACCGAAGGGTCTGTTTCTGTGCTGTATATCTCTATGACTCAATGAAAGAGTCCTAGATGCCTTTTCCTCTTTGTGAGTCAGCCTCTGCATCCTGATGGCAGGAGCTTCATTCTGGTTATGTTTGTTAATAGGTTGCTCAATACAGGTTAAACAGGTGCAGTGAATTAATTAGTAAATTTTATTCAAATGTACACGGCCCTCTTGTATCCAGTGGTAGTGTCTCTACCCCAGACTGGGAGGCTTGTGTTCAAGTCCCACCTGCTCCAGGAATATGTAATAACATCTCTAAGCAGGTTGATTAGAAAAATAGGTATTCAAATGTATACTCTTCCCTTGGCACAGTTGTAGTGTCCCTGACTCAGAGTCAGGAGGTTGGGTTTAAGTCCCATCTGGCCTGGAGGTGTGTCAAAAAATGCCTGAACAGGTTGATTAAAATACACTTATTCAAATGCATTTAAAGGTCAGTCAGAAAGACAAGAGTTTTATAGAATGCTTGGTTAAAGTAAAATTCTGACTCGAAAATATGCCCCTGGACTTAGTCTGAAAGCATTTAACTTGCAGCACATAACAAGTATAGCAAAGTTATGGAGGGTGCAATCTTGAAGACATGCTCCAATCAGTCTAGAGTGCTCCACCTGAGCAGTTTAACTGTAAAACTATTGTTTCAATATACTGATGTTTTTTTCTGTGATGTTCCTGTTTGCTATATGGTTCTTATCTGGTATGATGTCCTTAAGTGGTTGAAAGAGCGCGTATCCCTTGTCATCCAGCAGCCAGCCTTCATTTCTTTGTGGTGGGCCAAAGACGGTAGTTGCAGCTGATTGGCACAAGATTTAATGTATTGTGGATGCTGCCAAGATATCAAGCATTCATCAAAAAGATCTTTTATGCATGATTGCGCATAAACTGGACATTATTATAGTGATACTGCTGAAAATGTGTTGCTGGAAAAGTGCAGCAGGTCAGGCAGCATCCAAGGAACAGGAAAATCAACGTTTCAGGCATAAGCCCTTCTTCAGGAATCCTGAAGAAGGGCTTATCCCTGAAACGTCGATTCTCCTGTTCCTTGGATACTGCCTGACCTGCTGCGCTTTTCCAGCAACACATTTTCAGCTCTGATCTCCAGCATCTGCAGCCCTCACTTTCTCCCCATTATTATAGTGATACCTGTGCAATGATTTCCTGTCAAACCTATGCTAAATCTCATTTGCACCTTGCACCATTGGGATTCAAACCAACCTGATGTATAGAGATAGTCAGGTAAGTAGAAGCCACAATCAGATCTGCAACAACTTTGTCTAATGTAGAAGGATTGAGGAGCCAAATGCTCCAGCTTGACCTTCTGCTTCTCCCTCTGGATCAGGGAGGTGATATTGAAGACCTTCTCCTTCTATACAGGTTTCTGCTGCTTCTCTGCTGCAGTGATGGACAGTGAGATATTACGAATATCACTTGGTCCTGACTGGAAAAATACTGTGACAAAGAAATTTTGGGTCATGGTGAACTGAATGGCCACATTCTCATTCTGAGGTTGTGGGTCTGTCAAAGTACCTATTCGAGACCGCTCAGGGAATCCCTGATGAACTCGACCTGTAAGCCTCTCTTGGTTCATCCCGGAGATCATACTCTGTGGTAGTCTGGAATATAAAACTCTTACAGACAGTTTATTTTAAATTATTACCTTTATTTACCAATGCAAAACATAGATACCTACAAGCCAGGCTTGAGCTAAGGTTTTAAAACCATTCGCAGAATAATGGCACCAGCTCTAACCCCTAAGAGCTCTCTCAGGCTACTCCCTTTATTGCTGCAAACAAGTTGTCTTTATACAGAAATTAGTATTAAAATTACAAAAATGCCACATGCCTTTAATCAGATAAGCAGCAATAAAATGGCAAAAGTGTGCAGAGGAAGAGAAACTCATTCACAGGTTCTGAGTACACTTGACTAATTAAGCCATATGCACGTCAAAGTGGGAATCCTGATCAAGCCTGGCCAAATGGCCAATTGCTTTGGCTAGATAACCTCCCCTTTTAACAGTACATCATAACAAGAGACCAGTCTAAACTATATGAAAAAGTCATGAGATAACCTTGTTTAGTTAACATGCCCAGTATCATTGTCCAACAAAATGGCTTTTACTTTTAAAATCATCTTAGCTTAGATTCCCAAAATACAAATTAAATTCGTAACATTCCCGGATCTCGAGCTTCAGGGAACAACACATAAACATTCAGTCCATGACAATCAAGTGTACACTCAAATAAGACCACAAAGAGTTAACCTTTCCACCAGCTTCCATCCTGTCTCACCTCCCCCCTCGCCCCGCCACCTCTCTCTCTCTCTCAGTGTCTCTTGAACCCTTAGGTCTATGAATGTAATTTACTGAAGAATGTTTTCTCTCTCTCATTCACACATGAATATCTTCCAACTTTCTTACTATCTCAGTTTCAGCCTTCATGTTTTTCTAGCTTGGACAGGTAATGAGATATTCACCTTCCAGAACAGTCAAGGTTAGGGAGCTGAGCTCCATAAATCCAAATCTGCTCAGTGTGGTCTACATGAAAATGTATCAGAATTGTTCAATTACGTGAATATTCCACTCAGCTTATTAAATTATAATTTCTTTTTCTATTGAGTATGAGTTTTGTTAAGAGTCTTCAATATAAGCCAGAAATCTAGTTTTCCAACATCCAACTTTGAAATATGTGCCGTGTCCAGTCCCCAGGGTGAGAAGAACGTACTGCCACACATTCCACAAGTGAACAAATAATATCACCTTATTTACACCGATCCATTGACACTAAGATTCGATGTGTTTAATTCTTCTGAATAAATGCCCCACCCCTCATAGACAACTGGCAGAGGCATGTGACCTTGGGTTAATCCTTAATGAGATGCTAAGAGTGCATTTGGTATTAGAGATTAATGATGTCACCATGCAAAAGCGCCCATTAGTTGAAGTCCAACTGGAGTTCAAACAGGCACTATAACTGGCTTTGCCATAAGAAAATGTGGCAAGTGGAGCATATGTGTTATAGGATATGCCAATGCAAGTGGAGACCTTCGTCAGATCAACTGAGCGTGGGGAAACACCAATTGCGTAACCTCTACTGAGGACATACCTGAACAGACAGACTATAGGTTAACCCACAATGAAATTCCAAAACAAAGCCAACCCTCAACCAAATGGTTACCATTTTCTTCAGGATTCTGGCCAGCAAATCATTCTAGTTGCTGTCAGTATGTGGATTCAAGACAGCAAAGGAGTCCCAATAGCCCTGAACTGAGTAAAAGAAGTCATAGGCCATGTACCAGGAGAGTGTACACCCTGGAAAGCCCACCTACATCTGGCTTAGAACAGTTAATTGGTTTAGTGACATCCAAATCAGAATCAATCAAAATGAATATCTGGTTAAATGGTCGGGGGTTGAAACCGTCATTGTGTATTAGTCTTTAACAAAATTCGTTCTGGACTCAAACCCTTATGTTTGCATAAGACCTTGGTTAGACTGAGAACCTATACCAGTGAACCTTTACAGATTAAGGGTCCAACTTCAGTTTCGGTCTCTTATGACTCACAGCTAGCTCAATTACCACTGATTGTAGTAAAAGGCTCAGGTACAAGCTTGATTGGGTGAAATTGTTTGAGAAAAATTCAACTTGATTGGCTCAACATTTCTTGATTAGAAATTGGCCGCCTCAGTGAAGTCCTAATTAAATACCTAGGTATTTTTCAGGAAGGTTGAGGGACTATCAAAAGTTTGAAGGCCACCTTGCAAGTTGGCCAGGAAGCAATTCCACAATTTTGCAAGGCCCACCCAGTGATTATTTGCCTTATAGACAAACACAGAGGCAGAAATCAGGAGGGTGGAAAGTGAAAGATTCTTCAAACCAGTACAGTTTGCAGAATGGGCAGCGCCGGTCATACAGATTGTGGAGTCCAATAGGTTGGTTCGCCTACATGGAGGATATCAGACAAATAATAAACCACTTCTCGCAGCTGGATAAATATCCAATCACACACATAGAGGACTTATACACAAAGCTGGCAGAGGGGCTACCCTTCACAAAGCTGGACATGAGCCTGCATACTTGCAATTGTAGTTAGATAAGGATTCCCAGCAGTTTGCTACAATGAATACTATAAGGGCTTGTACTAATATATGAGTCTGCCATCTGGGGTGTCATCAACCTGTGTCATTTTTCAGCAGACAGTAGAGAACATTTTACAAGGTCTACCCATTTAACTGGATGACGTGCTAATAACAGGGAAAACCAATGAGGAGCACAGAGAACTTGGACATAGTCCTTAGATGTTTCTCCAAGGTGGATGTATGCCTTACAAGGCAGGAATATGTGTTTCAGACACCTCAAATGACTTACTTGGGTTACAGAGTTGACAAGACCGGGTTACACCCGTTGGAAGATAAAATAATGGTGTTCAAAGGTGCCCCAGTTCCCAATTCTGTACTGGAGCTTAGGCTTTTCCATGGATTTGTGAATTATTATGGAAAGTTCATACGTGACCTGGCCTCCATCCTATCAACCTTACATCTGCTATTGAAAATGGTTCAGCCTTGTAAATGGTCTTGTAGCCAAGATAAGGCCTTGAGAGAAATGAAGAAGCAGCTATCATGGTCTAAGGTGTTGGCACACTATGATCTCAAGTGAGATCTGGTGCTGGCATGCGAAGCCTCCCTGTATGGTATCAGGGTAGTGTTGGCTTACAGATGGCCCAATAGAGAGGAACGCCCAATAGCATATGCTTCATGGACTTTGGCTGCTGCAGAGCACAAATACATCCAGATAGAGAAGGAAATCATCTTCAGTGTGAGAACGTTTCACCAATACCTTGCAGACATAAATTTCTAACAGTAACAGATCACAAACCTCTGCTAGGGCTACTCAAAGAGGACAAGGCTATCCTGCCCATAGCTTCAGGTCAAATTCAGTGGTGGGCTCTCATTCTAAGTGAGTGCAATTACAAATTGGAAAACTGTCAAGGAGGCCAAGTAACAAATGTAGATGTCCTGAGCTGTCTCTCAATAGCAGGTACACCACCAGTGGTGCTGCCACTACAAGAGTCCATTCTGGTTTCAAACTTTCTGGAAAGCTACAAACTCAAAAATGGGCAGGAGCAAAACATATCCAGCCCCTCAGAATAGTCAGAAAGGCTGTTGGGACCCATGGCTTCTCTCCATCCATCTAGCATTGAAGAAACCTCAGAGTCTGAGATGGGTATGGTGGATGTCATAGCCTTGATGCCTTGACCACTTGAAGAAGAAGAAGATAAGTTTCTTCTGAGACACTGCAGACGCAAAAGGCACGTTACAGTCGGAGATATGCTGCCTGCATCCAAGGCTGAGTTGGAGGAACTGGACAAGATCTCTTGTAGAAAGATCAGGCTTATGTCCCTGGGCATATTGGGGGAGGGATGTACTGATTGTAATGAGGTCAGCTAGCAGAACGTCATAGAATACAAGTTCCCTAATTGAACCTTATAACAGACCCAATCAGGGAGCTGTTATAAATAGGAGTGTCAGAAGTTCTGTTCATTCTGAGAGGATGTCTGACTAATGTCAAGTCCTATGCATGTGTAAATAAATGGTGACTTGGTGATGGGATACCAGCCTCTGTGCTGTGATTCAAGATTGAGTCTTCTACAGAGAGTCCAGCTCCTCCTCCCTCTGCACACTGAATATCCTAACGCTGCCTTTTTCCATCACGTTGGAATGCAATAGGGACTGCAGCTATGGACCAGATAATTAAGCAAACTTTCTCTTAACATGCCAGTCAAATTTTTCTGACCATCTTGTCAAAATGCAGAACCACTCTCATAAAGCCAAGAAGTTTTCAACTCTGTTCAAAAAGCATAAGCACAATACTCCACTAACTCGACACCAGCAAAATAAGTCAAAAGCAGCTCATTTGGAACATAGATGATTATTCCTTTAAACAACTCTAGATGCTACTGTGTTGTTATCAACATATTTTCAGTTGGAAGTGATTAAGAGATGGCATTAACTGGATCTGAACATACACCAAAATGACAACTTCTTTATCATATCACTGTTAAAGGCAGTTTGATGTCACAATACACCATCCTTTTAGAGTTAGCATGGCATGCTTGCTAAAGTGCTCTGTCAGGCAAAGGTGAAATATGGGCTGCACCAGACATGGTCAGAAATATTTTAGCAATAGTTTGTTTGACTTCAGAGCTTTCTAAGCACCAGCACCAACAGTTGAACTTAACAATCAGCGAATACTGATCACCTCATTCCTGATGAAGGGCTTTTGCACAAAATATCGATTTTCCTGCTCCTCTGACCTGCTGTGCTTTTCCAGCACCACTCTAATCTTGACTCTGAGTACTGATCTACTCTCCTCTATTGGACATCATAGAGGAATCACAAGGAAAGATTGAGAGTTTATGAATGGTAATCTTGTTTGGGATCTTTCCTTGGTCTTGAATAGAAATGGGCAGAGGATGTGGTGTCAAGGGAGCAATACAAACTAGCAAAATTGACAGGATGTAAGGTGGACTACTTCCTCCATACAGGTATAAGACATTTCCTCCTCCTCTGGATCTCCTCCACCAGGACCTCCACTTGCATGTCCAAGGATCATCCCTCTTCTCTCAGTTTCTCAACCTTCCTGAAACACACTGTTGTATGTCAGGCAGCACACTCATTAAAAATGGGTGCATGGAAACTATATAAACTACTCCATGAAATTGCTTCTAATCAGCTCTTGAGTTCGAAATCTGCAGGTGTCTGTTTTAGCAGCTCCAGGGAAGTGAAAATCATGCTAATTAGCAATTAGCCCCAAACCTGTACTCGAAAATCAGACATTTAAACTGGAGCTTCTTACAAGTGCAGCACCCACCCACTTAGAGGCTGTTTTCACCCTTACACCAAAATAAACACCATACATTCAACAACTTGTATTTATATGGCACCTTTAATGCAGCAAAACATCCCAAGATGTTTCACAAGAACATTAGCAAATAATAATTGACTCTGATCCAAATAAAGAGATAATAAGACAAATAACCAAAAGTGTAATCACACAGGTGCATTTTGAAAAGCAACTAAAGGAAAGATGGAGGCGCTGGAGGCTGCCAACTATGGACTGACTAAAATTAGAGATGTGTGAGAAACTAGACTGGAGTGGAGCAGACATCTTGGATATTATACACCTAGAAGGAGTTACAGAAATAAGAGCAGCAGAGGGATTGAAATAAGAATGACAATTGCAAAGTAAGAGGCCAATATAGGTCAGTGCATATAGAAGTGTTGGGTGAATGAGACATGGAGTAAGTTATTGTAAATTTATGAAAGGTAGAAAAATGTAAGAGTACCAGTAGGCCATTTGGTTCTTTGAGCCTGCTACACTATTCAATAAGATAATGGCTGATCTGGTTGTGATCTCAGTTCCAGTTTTCTGCTTGCATCCCAAAACCCTCGATTATCAACATTTTATCTAACTTAGTCTTGAATACATTTGAAGACCCTGCCCCCTTTAAAAGCATCATTTTCGTAAAATAAATCCCTGAATTTTAATCTCCCCAAAAGAGAAAACATCTTCCTGGTGTACATACTATCAAGTCCCCTCAAGATTTGATACGTTTCAAAAAGATCACCTATCATTCTTCGAAACTTCAAGAGATATAAGGCCAACTTGTTTAACCTTTATCCATAAGATAAGTCAAACTTCTCTGAATTTCTTCTAAAACATTCATCATTTTCAAATACTAACACCAGAACTGTACACAGTACTCCAAATGTGGCCTCACCAATGCCTTACACAATAAAATTTCCCAACTCTTAAATTCCTCTCTCCTTGCAATAAACAACATTCCATTAACCTTCCTAATCTTTACTGTACCTGCATATTAACATGATTATAGGAGAAAGTGAGGACTGCAGATGCTGGAGAGGATTAACACAGATTCATGTAACAGGAACCCCAGATCTCTCTGTGCCACCAAATCTTGCAATATCTACATTTAAATATCATACTGCTTTTCTGCCCTTCCTGCAAAAGTGGTAAGTTTATATTAACCCATATTATACTCCATCTATCATTTCCCGCACCCCCCCCCTCCCCCCAGTCACTTATGCCTATGTCTCCTTGCAGACTCTTTACATCCTCAAAACTGACCAGAAATGGAAAGATTCAGCAATAGATAACCTGAGACAGAGACAATATCAGACAAAATCAGGTAGGTGGACATAGACAGTCTGAGTAACAACATAGATATGTGGTTGGAAGTTTATCTCGAATTCAAATATGACATCAAGGTTGCAGACAGTCCTCTCAGCACAGTGGGGCAATATTTATTATTACATGAACTGGTTTTACAATTGGTAAATTATAGAATCCACAAATTGGCAGTGAATATACTGAGCTGAAAATGTGTTGCTGGAAAAGCGCAGCAGGTCAGGCAGCATCCAAGAAGCAGGAGAATCGACGATTTGGGCATGAGCCCTTCTTCAGGAATCTTCCAGTGAATATACTGATACAAGTTTCTTGTTTTTGTACTTGTTTGCCATTGCTGATTGCAGCAGAATGGGTTGGACCAGGCTGTGCAGAATCACTGAACAGTTCAAAGTCACAATCAACAACTTAAGATTTCCAGTATTATAGTGATACATCTCTTTTTGTATATTATGAAAGAGTTGATAAAAGAGAAGTAAATCCTGCACTAGATATCTGATTTATTTGAGAATCGTGCCAAATAATTACTGTTCAATCAATGAGGCATGTCAGATTTCCCAGGTACAAACTTATATTTAAATGGACTATAGGTTATAGGATTGTATAATACAGAAGAGATCCTCCAGCCCATTGACCCACTGAGTCTGCACCTATTTATCTAAACTAATCCCACTTTCCAGCACTTGATTTATAGCTTTGAATGTTATGACATTTCAAGTGCACATCTGTGTACTTCTTAAAGGTAATGATATTTCTTGCCATTACTACCCTTCCAAGCAATACATTCCAGCTTCTCACCAGCCGCTGTGTGAAAAAAGGTTTTGTTCAAATCCCCTCTAAACCTCTTGTCCTTCATGTTATAGACTTCCATCAACCATTGCATAAGAAATATCATGAACCAGTCTCTGAAGCTGTTTGGAAAACTTTAACCAAACTCCTTATTACTAATTTCCAGGTTCCATTTTCTCTTTAATCTTATCTCCTTCCTATTGTTATGATTTCATTTTCTCTCTTTTTCTATTTTTTTCTCTCCATGACCGTCTGCTTTTCTAACTTCTCTCTGTCCCCTTCTGTCTCAATATCAATCTAATTCTATCTCTCCATCTCACTCTCCACTCCCTCTCACAGTTCTATTCAATTTAAAGGCAATAGGCCAAACCCTAAAGTTTTAAGGAAATTAGATCACATTACTCATTATCACTTACTAATAGTTGCCATCCTTACAACCCCCCATCTCAAATGGATTTTTCAGTAGATGTCCTTTTTTTAACTGACCAGGGATTTTGCAGAAATCAATTTATGGAAATATTTTGTTGTAATTGAGTCTATCAATCAACATTTTTAAAGCAATAAAAGATTTGGCATTTCTATAGTGCCTTTGAACAGTCTTATGAAGACCAAATCTCTCCATAAATGGTGCACCAAAGGCCACACACAAAGATACCGTGCAGGCCACTCACAAATAGTTCCCTTAAGATGCTGCATCTGTACAACTGCATAGAAAAATTTAAAGCTATGGCACTTTCAAACAAACTGACCATGCACTAAGAAATGAAGTTAGAGCACTTTGCTCAGGATATCCCAAAGGCTTGACAGGTAAATATGCATTTTTGAAGTGGAAGTGCTGTAGAGGATGGCTGGCAGCAGCCAATCTGCACTCTTCAAGTTTGGGAAACAGCAAATAGATAATGATCACATAATCTGCTTTAGTGATGTTGATTTTTGTGGGGAAGCATTTTCAGGGACGTTGGGGATAAATAATCTCGTCTTCGTCTTTGAAACAATGCTATGGGATCTTTTACATGTACCTTCAGAGATTGGTTTGAAATCCCATCCAAAAGACAGCATTCCCAACAATGTCCTGCTTCCTCAACACTGCATTGGAGAGTCAACTACATTTTGTCACCGGAATACACAACTTCCTAAGTCGAAGGCAAAAGTGCCTGCTGGGTTATGGATGAAATCGTTTAAATGTTATTCAGTTTTCTTCCAGATCTACATAAAAAACGACCACCTGAAATAGTTGCATTTCCCTGCCTTCTTCGAGTATGATTTTACCATAAATAAAACGGGACCATGATTGACTGTTCAGCTTTTCAATAAATAAAATTTATAAGGGAATTTCTCTCCATCCTGCCTCTGTTCCTTATCTTAATGGAGTGACGAAAGATACTTGACATTATTATGAATGACAACCTTAGGCGATATGACGTCAGCATGAAAAGGATAAAAGTCTCCGAATCCGACTGAGAAGACAACAGCGAAGGAGAAAAGGACCAAAGAGAAAACACGGGAGATCCACCAGACAGTACAAAGATGAGCACCAACACAGTTTACTACTGGAGACTCCTGCTACTCTTCCTTATCCAAGTTCAAGCCAGACCCAGACTACAGAACAACCTCGAGGTAAGAGGAATCACTCCTACTTCACTATAGGCTGCAATCCAGTCTAATCGCTTTCCTTAACGTTCAACCTTGAGCTAAATGAAACGGACAGTGTAACAATTGATCATTGGCAATCCACTAACCAGGTCTGCTTGAAATATCTATAAAATTTGCCACAGAGATTTCTTCAACTGTGGTACACTGGTATAGTATAGTAATAATAACACCGCATAGTAATCGATCAGTTTAGTGTTTAATGTAATTTAGGTTGTACACGGACTGACAGTGATCAGCTCAAGAGCTAACAAAAACACGAGAGCAGCGTAAGTCTCAAACCAATGTAAGAAAGCTGCCAGTTACTAAATCCGTGTTGTCAGTATTCAACGCCCGTGTAACCTTAAACACACTTGTTTGGTGGTCTCCTTCAAAACAACAGAATTAAAACCGTTCGTAATATAACTGTGGATCTGGTCAGAGATCCGGATTAACCCTTTCAATGAAAAGAAAACCACGGCCAGAATTTGACCTGCAATCAGTCCCCAATCCGTTATATATTAGCGAATACCACGTGCTGCATGAGTTAAACTACATCAGCTCCCTCTGCCAACCCATCTCTAGAATCCCTTGCCCTGTTGCATGTTTTGGAGATGCCGTTGGATTGGGGTGTACAAAATTAAAAATCACACAACACCAGGTTATAGTCCAACATGTTTAACTGGAAGCACTAGCTTTCGGAGCGCTGCTCCTTCATCAGGTGGTTGTGGAGGAAACAGATTCTCATCTACGGTCTGTTAGCAGCACAAGATGTCTACACTGGTGCATTCATTGAATGCACCAAGACCACTTGTTCTTTTGCAAGAGTTCGCTTTTATTGCTCATCCATAAGTGGGATGAAAGGTCTGTTTGAACCCAAAGTTTGCATAGACGGTCATTTTTGAGTACCATACCATGATACCTCATTAAAAATCACACAACACCAGGTTATAGTCCAACAGGTTTAATTGGAAGCACACTAGCTTTCGGAGCGTCGCTCAGGAGCGTTGCTCCGAAAGCTAGTGCTTCCAATTAAACCTGTTGGACTATAACCTGGTGTTGTGTGATTTTTGACTTTGTACACCCCAGTCCAACACCGGCATCTCCGAATCATGATACCTCACGCACGTATGTATCAAATGTAAGACATGTACAAAGACCAACCACGCAATGAGCATTTAGCATTCAATTTGGCCATCGACTGATGACAATACCTACTTCATCGTGATTTTCAATCGAATTTGAAATACGTTATTGTTTGTGACAATTTCTAAATGTAATGCTCCCAAAAATCATTAATTTACATGCACATTAATCGATCAAAAGGTCATAATCAACACATACGTCTCATTTTAATTGCGCAATCCATCTCAACGTCAAATTTTCCTAAATTTTACTTGCGTTGCTTAAAGAAACACTTCGAAGGATTCGAAATTTAACCCTCCCCGCCCCCTTTATTTGCAGACTTTGTCCAAACTGTTGGAGGGAGAGGTTGAGCGCTATCTGTTACAAGAAGCTTTGGAGGACGGAACAGACGGGACATCTCCCGTTGGCACCTCACTCCACCTGCAAAATGGCCAGCGTACCTGGGACGAGAACTTGCAGGACCTCGGAAGCCAACACAGGGTTCCTGATGGTTCCCTTATACAACTCCTCAGTGACATTGCCAACAGTCCCTTGAGATTAAAGACGAGAAGCAAGAAGGGGTCAACAGGAGGATGTTTTGGAGTGAAATTGGATAGAATTGGCGCAATGAGTGACTTGGGATGCTGACCATTTAACTCGAGGTAAGAGATTTCTAGACAGTGACACCGATTGACGTCTGCTATGGTGATTTTTTGGAAATGTCATTTTTGCCAACAATTTCCACTTGAGAATGTAAATGACAGCTATAAAATCCTACTCGGGTCGACATCATTATAGCCTCACCAAAAAGACTTGGTCACATGCAAATTAAAATTAGCTGGGCAGTTTATCAATTCAGCCTCATACATTGAACAGAGGGGTACCACAAAACCTGTTTTGTTTTCAGGGGTTCAGGTCATACCTAGATTTCCATCGATCTGCAAATCAGGGAAGTCAGCAATTAATGGATAATCTTCCACCATATTTCTAACAATTTAACTGATATACAAAAACATTTGCAGAGCATAACGTTTGTCAACTGTTATCAAAGACTAAAATATCACATGAAAATTATTAAATTCAATTGATTTTAAAAAGGACGTTTCAATAAGGATTTTCTATTGTGTATAGGAATTAAGTCATCCCGTAATTGGGGTTCAACTTTGAATGTTCAAACGATCCCTTGATTACTTCTGAAAATCTGTCTGTGCACATGCCAAAGTCATTCTCTCTTTTTTTCCCCCCAGGGCTTCGCTGACAATGCAGAACAGGAGGGACAACCTCCCTATGGCTCTACCCACGTTTCAAAGTTTGCTTTAACTAAAGCTGTTTCGACTTGTGTTCCACAAAGTCCAAGTGTTGAATCCTACTGGCTCACTGTAGAATGTTTACAAGTTTCACTTATTAGTAGCCGTACTTAATAGAATCGTATAAACGCTAGTAATTTTATAATTATTGGATGAAAAGGTATTTATATTAATTTAAGAGAAACATTATTTATAAACTTTTTGTCTCTGTTCCGTGTTCATGTATTTGCTGTAATGCGAAATACGGTACAAATTATCTGGAATTTTAAATAGGTTCTTTGTTTGAAATACTATTGGAAATATATTATTTTATACTCTTCTACCGTTTCACGATAGCCTCAGAACTGTAAAATAAGTAATATATTTTATTTCCCCTTTAGAAGCGCTTTATTTACTGGTATGTTAAAGACACTGAAAAGCTCTCTTGTTTGGCAAAGGTGGTGCGTTACAGTGCAATGGCACGCCTCATATTATCCATTGTTGAGCGGGAATGTAACGAGAAACACAAAGCATTCGTCAGTCGCAGAATTAGACAACCTGTCGTTCGCATCAATGTTCACGTTAGAAGTGATAATGTACTCATTCCAGAGTAGTGAGATTTTTGTTGCTTTAACATTCCTCATTATTAGAGTCAAATAAATCGAAATTGCAGCATGAGATATGTCTTTTAATCCAACATTGCTTCAATCACCAATGACGTTCTGTGTACGGTAATAGAGAGCTGAATTGTTCAGCTCCAAGGGATCGGGTTGCCGGAGAACGAAAACAGCCCTTTCTGGCAACATTAGAAGCAGAATGCTGCTCAGGTACCCCAGCACTCGAAATGTGGTTGGCAACCGTATCTACAGCGGATATTAACAAAAAACGAAATATGGGTAGTTCAACCGAACAAGAAGAGTGGCGGCTCATGGCTAGAGGGCGTGTTAATTGTTTTTAAATGTAGGGAGGCAGGCGCGCTGCAGCTCCCACACTATTGCGGTTGACCAGGGAACTCCCTCGTTCTGTTCGCCTCAGGCATATCGGGAAGATCTCCAGCCTCGACAATCCACCGTGTTGTTACACACCACCCGTGCTGGGACTCGAGTGCGAGCTGATGAGCCCGAGGTAGGGCCTAGTCTGTTACAAGACCTCGTTAGTCGGCTGATCGTTGTCACTTCCAGGCTCTTTCTTACTTTATCGCAATATTAGAAATGCTCCATTAAAGGTGGAAAATAACTTTTCACAGTCACCAAATAGTCGTGTGTAGATGGTTAGGGTAAGGGAAAGAAATCGGATGTTGACTAAAACCGATGACATTAAGGTATAGAGAAAATGAGGACTGCAGATGCTGGAGAGTCACAGTCGAAAAGTGTGGCGCTGGAAAAGCACAGCAGGTCAAGCAGCATCCGAGGAGCAGGAGAGTCAATGTTTCGGGCAGAAGCCCTTCATCAGTACCCAAAATGTCTACTGTCCTGCTCCTCCCATGCTGCCTGGCCTGCTGTGCTTTTCCAGCGCCACACTTTTCGACGCCACTGCAGGTATGGTTTGTAAGCTGGAGCATTATCCTTGTAGGAATCTTGGCCTCATCCGCTAGAAAAAAAAGTCACACTATGAAAACTTAAAAGTAAGTACAAGGGCTGATAACACTGATCTCCAGTCAGATCTGCAAACACAATGTAGTCCTACCTTACTCCAGCTCTCCCTGTTCCTGATAGGAATTCAAATACCAAAGAAATAACAGCAACAATACCTTATGTTTGAAAGATGAAACTTTGGTACTGTTTTTAAACAAGTTGAAACTCCCTGGGCAGGCAGAGGGCTTTCTTAGATTGGAACCAGTGAGAAAGGACCTAAACCTGCTACCATTATGACTCAGAGATGAAAGTACTGTCAACTGAGCCAAACCAATAACCATGAGGGTCATCCATTGTATATGTAATGTTTTACACCATTAAGGCAGATATTTAATAGAAAGGCATCTATGTCATAATGAACACCTAATTACTCACCGTTTCAAAGCTCTACCTGCCTGTTAATGCGAAAACAACCCAACAATGTGCAGAACTGGTGAGAAACTTGGAAACAGAGAAAATAGGAGCAGCAGTAGACCATTTAGCCCATCAGGCCTGCTGTACCATTCAGCATGATCACGGCTGAACCTTAATCTCAACAGCATTCTCATGTGCTCTCCCCATACTCCTTGGCATCGTTGTGTCATAGAGAGAGACAGAGTCATAGAGATTCTGTACAGCACGGAAATGGACCCTGCAGTCCAACTCGTTCAAGCTGACCAGATATCCTAAATTAATCTAGTCACATTTGCCAACACGTGCCCATATCCCTCAGAACTCTTCCTATTCACATGCCCATCCAGATGCCTTTTAAATGTTGTAATTGTACCAGCCTCCATCACTTCCTCTGGCAGCTCATTCCATACACACACCAACCTCTGTCTGAAAAAGTTCCCCTTTAGGTCCCTTTTAAATTCTTCCCCTCTCATCCCAAACTCTACTTCTAGAGTCCCCCAACCCAAAGAAAAGATTTACCCTATCCATATCCATTTACCCTATCCATGCCCCTTGTGATTTTATAAACCTTTATAAGGTCGCCCCTCAGCCTGTGACACTCCAGAGAAAACAGCCCCAGCCTATGCATCATCTCCCTGCAGTTCAAACCCTCCAACCCTGCCAACATCTTGGCAAAGCTTGTTACATTTCTTTAGTGGTGTGTACTGAATGTCATAAACAGTCTTCATTTTGCTTCTGAATGCAAACACCTTGCTCCCTCCAACTCTGAGAATGAGACATTTAATATTCCCAATGACTTTTGAATCCAGTGCTGGGCCAAGATATTGACATCACCTCTTCAGCCTGTTTCCCCACTTCTAGCAGCTCTAGAAATATACATATTTCTGTCTTAAATATATTCAGTGACTTTGCTTCCATAGTGTTACGTGGTGGAGCATTCCACAGGTTCACCACTCTAAGTAATGTCTCTTCATTTAAGTCCTAAATGGCCTACGCCATGGCCTGAGACTGTAAGCCCTTGCTAAACAATCCAGCCAGGAGAAGCATCATCCTTGCATCAAGTCTCTCCAGCCTGTCAGAACTATAGAAGAAGAGTGCGGTGCTGGAAAAGCACAGCCAGTCAGGCACTGTTCAAGGAGCAGGAGAATTGCTGTTTCCAGCATAAGCTCTTCATCAGGATTGAGGTGTGGCCTAAGAGGGCTGAGAGATAAATGGGAGGGTGTGAGGCTGGGGGAAAGGTAGCTGGGAATGCAATAGGTAGATGAAGTAGGGGGTGAAGGTGATAGGTCAGAGAAGAGGGTAGAGTGGATACGTGGGAAGGAAGATGGACAGGTAGGTCAGGTCAAGAGGGTGGTGTCTAGTTGAGAGGTTGGATCTGGAATAACATAGGGGGAGGGGAAATGAGGAAACTGGTGAAATCCATGTTGATCCTGTATGTTTGGAGGGTTTGGAGGGTCTCAAGGCGGAAGATGAGGCATTCTTCCTCCAGGCTTTGGGTGGTGAGGGTTTGGCAGTGGACCTGCATGTTCTTGGCAAAGTGGGTCTCCTCCATGCAGGTCCTGGGTCTCCTCCACTGCCAAACCCTTACCACCTGATGCCTGGAGGAAGAATGCCTCATCTTCCACCTTAGGACCCTCCAACCACATGGGGTCAATGTTAATTTCACCAGTTTCTTAATTTCCCCTCCTCCCACCTTATCCCAGGTCCAATCTTCCAACTCGGCACTGCCCTCTTGACCTGTCTTACATGTCCATCTACTTGTCACCTGTCTGCTCCACCCTCCTCTCCAACCTATCACCATCACCCCCTACTTCATCTCGCTATTGCATTCCCAGCTACCTCACCCCCCCGCTCCACCGCCCTCCCATTTATCTCTCAGCCCCCTTGGGCCACCCCCTCATTCCTGATGAAGAGCTTATGCTTGAAACATCGATTCTCCTGTTCCTTGGATGGTGCCTGACCAGCTGTGCTTTTCCAGCACCACACTCTTTGACTCTGATCTCCAGTAACTGCAGTGCTCACTTTCCCCATCAGAATTATGTACATATTCATTAAATCCCCTCTTAGTTTTGTAAACTCCAATTAATGCAGGTTTAGACTATCCAGTTTCTCCTCATTCTACAATCCCGTTATCCTGGGAATCAGTCTGGTGACCTTCACTCCAATTCACTCTCTGACAAATATATCCTTTCTTGCGTAAGGACACCCAAAACTGTACAGAATACCCTAGGTATGGTCTCACCAAAGCACGGTATAGCTGCAGTAAGACATCCTTGCTCTTGTACTCAAATCCTCTTGTAATGAAGACCAACATGTTATTTGGCTTCCTAACTGCTTACTTTTAGTGACTGAGATACAAAGACACTCAGGACCCTTTCTACATCAACATTTTCCAAATTAACACCATTTAAATAATATTGTCATTCTGCTTTTCCTACCAAAGTGGATTACTTCATACTTATCCACATTCTACTTCACCTACTATGTATTCACCCACTCATTCAACTTGTCTAAATTGCCTTGAAACCTTTTAAATCCTTCTCACCACCCACAATCCCATCTTATTTTGTGTTGCCAGTAGATTTGGAAGTATAATAACTGATTCTCTCATCCAAATGATTGACATATAATGTGAATAACTGGGCCCAAACATTGATCCTGGCAGTACCCCACTAGTCACCACCTTCCACTCTGCAAAATCTTTGCTATTACAACTCTGTTTCCTGTCAGCTCCCAATTATCAACTCGTGTGATTTAGTTTTGCACATTGATCTTTTTTTTATTCACTTGTGGAATGTGGGTGTCACTGGCTGTGCAGCAATTATTGCCTACTTCTAGTTGAGAAGGTGGTGGTGAACTGCCTTCTTAAACTGCTGCAGTTCATGTGATGCAAGTAAATTCACAATGTGATTAGGGATCGAATTCCAGGACTATGACTCAACGTTACTGAAGGAACAGTGATCTACTTTCAAGCATCTGTATGGAACACAACCCTTAACCAACATTATTGCTCTCTTATTTGGAACTTAAATCAAAATCCAAATGCACCATATCCACTGATTCTCCCTTACCTATTTTACTAATTATGGCCTCAAATAAATCAAATAGCTTTGTCAAACATGATTTCTTTTTCATAAATCCATGTTTACTTTGGCTAATCCTGTTAATATTTTCTAAGTGTCCTATTATTACATTCGATATAATAAGCTCTGGCATGTTCGCTGTTACTGACATTAATGTGTCTGCAATTGCCAAGCTTCTCCCTTCCTCTTTTATTAAATAATGCGGTTATATTTCCTTCAGTCTACTGAGAATACACCAAAATCTGCAAATTTTTCAAGTCCTCTTTGGAGACAGGGAAGGTGCCAGAAGACTGGGGTACAGCTAATGTGCTGAGACTGTAAGCCCTTGTGCTAAAGCCTACAGTGAACTACATGCCAGTGAGTCCAACTTCAGTGGGAGGGAAACTGTTGGATAAAATTTTCATAGACTGAAGGCATTACCACTTGACGAGATAAAGATTAACCTAGATAGTCAGCATGGCTTCGTGCAGGGATCTCATCTCATAGTTCTGATTATAATGCGATTGTTCCAATCTCGTGCATTCTAATGCTAAAAGAAAATTGTGTTATAGCTGCACCACCTAAAGTAATGGAGCTAGAATTGCCTTATAACCAATACAGGTAAGGAAGCAAGGTATTCTGCAAATAAGTCTAAATTCTTCAATTATGTTAAAGCCAATTCATGTTGAAGAAACATGCGTTATACCAGAACCAACTTTATTAGTCAAAGTTGACTTCAGTAAGGCTTATGATAAGAACTCGCATGGGTAATTGATCAAGAAAGTAAAAGCTTATGGGATTCTGGGTAATTTGGTAACTTGGATTCAAAAGTGACTTGATGGTCAGAGGTAGAGGGTGATGGTTGAGAGGTTTTTTTTAACTAGAAGTGAGTATATCAGCAAATATTGCAGGGTTTGGTGTTGGCTCACGTGCTGTTTCCAGTGTACATTAATAATATAGATATGAATGTAGAAAATTCAGGATATAGATTTGCTCGCTGAACTGGAAGGTTCGTTTTCAGATGTTTCATCACCAAACTAGGTAACATCTTCAGTGAACCTCCGGATGAAGCACTGGTGGCATGACCCGCTTTCTATTTATGTTTCCTTTGGTTTGGTGATCTAATTTCCTGTGGTGACATCATTTCCGGTGGTGATGTCATTTCCTGTTCTTTTTCTCAGGGGTGGTATATAGGATCCAAGTCAATGTGTTTGTTGATAGAGATCCAGTTGGAATACCATGCTTCTAGGAATTCTCATGCATTTCTGTATTTGGATTGTCCTAGGATGGATATGTTGGCCCAGTCAAAGTGGTGTCCTTCCTCATCTGTACGTAAAGATACTACTGAGAGTGGGTCATGTCTTTTTGTGGCAAGTTGATGTTCATGTATCCTGATGGCTAGTTGTGTGCCCCAACAAGCAACAAACCCCATCAAGGAGACAAAACACATCCATAACCCCAGCCACTCTCCCCTATTTCAAAGACATCTCAGAAATGACTCCCAGACCTATTCAGACCTCTTGGCATCATGGTAGCCCACAAACCTACCAATACCCTAAAATAACAGCACATGAACTTGAAAGACCCTATACAGGCAACAAGCAAAACTAATGTCATTTACAAAATACCTTGCAAGAACTGTAACAAACATTACGTTGGACAACTGGCAGAAAACTAGACACCAGGATACATGAACATCAACTAGCCACAAAAAGACATGACCCACTCTCACTATTATCCTTATATACAGATGAGGAAGACACCACTTTGACTGGGACAACACATCTATTCTAGGACAAGCCAAACAAAGACACGCACAAGAATTCCAAGAAGCATGTCATTCCAACCAGAACTCTATCAACAAACACAATGACTTGGATCCCATTTACCACCACCTGAGAAAAAGAACAGGAAATGACACCACCATCAGAAATTATGTCACCACAGGAAGTGACGTCACCAACCCGAGGAAACCTAAACACGTAAATAGAAAGCAGGCCATGACACCAGTGCTTCATCCGTAGGCTCACTGATGATGTTACCTAGTATGGTGACGAAATGTCTGAAAATGAACCTTCTAGCTCAGCGAGCAAACCTACATCCAGAACTTCAACCTGAGCTACAAATCTTCTCAAACCTTACGAGTCAAACATTCAATCAATAAGTCCAAAAATTACATGAAAATTGTTAGTGTGACTAATAGCGAGGAAGAAAGCTTTAGATTACAGGATGATACAGATGGATAGGGCTAGTCAGATGGACAGAACAATGGAAGATGGTATTTAGTTCTGAAAAGTGTGAGGTGATGCAGTTGAGAGGATTAACAGGGTAAGGGAGTACATGATGAATGGTAAGACCCTACAAAGCACAGCAGATTAATGGGACCTTAGTGTGCAAGACCACAGATCCTTGAAAGCAACAGATCATGTGGACAAGGTGATTAAGAAGGCACATGGAACACATGCCTTTATCAGTTGAGATATTGAATACAAGAGCAACAAAGTTGTTGAGGCTGTCTTAATGTTAATTAGCCCTCAATTGAAATACTGTGTGCTGTTCTGGTTGCCAGATGATAGGGTGTGTTTGGTCGAGAGAAAGTTCAGAGGAGATCCACCATAGTGCTGCCTCGACTGAAGAACATCATCTATGAAGACAGCCGAGATAGTTGGGATTGTTTTTCTTTGAGTAGAGAAAGCTGAGGGGAAACTGATTGAAACGCACACAATTATCAGGATCATACCTAACAGAAATAAACCTTTTCCCTTAGCAGATCAATAATGAGTAGAGATTGAAGGTAAATGTGGAAGCAGAGAAAATAGAAGTCGGAGTAGACAATTCAGCCCTTTGGGCCTGGATCACCATTCAGTGTGATCAAAGCCGATCATACAACTCAGCATCCAGTTCCTGCTTGCTTTCCATACATTTTGATCCCTTTAGCCATAAGAGTTATATCTAACCCACTTGAAACCATTCTATTTTTAGCCTCAACTACCATGTGTGGCCGAGAAGTCCACACACTCATCACTCTGGGTGAAAAAATTTCTTCTATTTCAGTCCTAAATGACCTCCTACATATCCTTAGATTGTGATCCTCTGGGTTCTATCTAGTCATTGGAAACATAATAATACTGCCTATTTGTGTTAGAATTTTAAACATTTCTATGAGAACTCACCTCATTCTTCATAAGCACCAGTGAATATAATCCTAACCAATCCAGTCCAACTTTATTTGTCAATCCTGCCATCCTAGAAATCAGTCTGGTAAATCTTCACTGCACTCCCTCCATTGCCAGAGCATCCTTCATCTGATGAATAGACCAAAACTGCACACAATACTACTGTTTTGGTCTCACCAATGCACTTTACAAATACAGCAAGATATCTCTGTACCTGTACTCAAATCCTTTCCCTCTGAAGGCCAACTTATCATTTGCATACTTACTTTCACTAGCTAGTGCACAACAGCAGGTCTCTTTGCAACTGCCCCTTTCAAAGAAACTTCAGAATGCTTTGGTGCAGAAGGAGCTGGATATCCTTATGAATGAATTGTAGAAAACTAGTATGCAGGTACAACAGGTAATAAGGAAGCCAATAGAAGTTTGACATTTATTGCTGAAAGGATAGAGTATTAAAGTAGGGAAGTATTCCCTTAACTCTATAAGGCATCAGTGAGAGTGCAGTAGGAGTTTTGCATGTAATTATGGTCCCTTCACTTGAGAAGGGTTTAGTCAGAATCATTCAGCACAGAAACAGAGATCCTTGTCCATGCCAATCAAGTTTCCCAAACTAAACTATTCTGACTTGCGTATGTTTGGCTCATATCCCTCTAAACCTTTCCTATTCATGAACATATCCAAAGGTCTTTTAAATGTTGTAATTGTACCTGTATCTACCACTTCCTTTGGCAGTTCATTCCACATACAAACCACCCTCTGTCTGAAAGAGTTGTCCCTCAGGTCCCTTTTAAATCTTTCTTCTCTTGCCTTAAAAATATGCTGTCTGATTTTGAACTTCTCCACCACAGGGAAAAGACCTTTGGTATTCATCTTATCTATTCCGTTCATGATTTTATAAACCTCTATAAGCCCACCCCTTAACCTCCTATGCTCCAGTGCAAAGAAGTATGTATCTGAACCCCTAGGTCTCTCTGTTCGACAACACTACCCAGGTTTGTTTCACCAAAATGCAATAGCTCACATTTATCCAAAAGTAAAATGCACTTATAGAGTCATAGAGATGTACAGCATGGAAACAGACCCTTCGGTCCAACTTGTCCATGCTGACCAGATTTCCCAACGCAATCTAGTCCCACCTGCCAGCACCCATCCCATATCCCTCCAAACCCTTCCTATTCACATATCCATCCAGATGCCTTTTAACTATTGCTTTGCCACTCCTCCGCCCATTGGCCCGTTTGAACAAGAACCCTTTGTAATCTTAGATTCTTCACTGACCACTATACCACCAATTTTGGTGACATCCACAAACTTACTAACCATGCCTCCTAAATTCTCATTCAAATCATTTATATAAAAATGGACCCAGCATCGAGCCCTTCGGAACACCACTGGTCAGAGACCTCCAGTTCAAAAAACAACACTCCACCATAACCACCTGTCTCATACTGTCAAGCCAATTTTGTATGCAATTGGCAAGCTTTCACTGAATCCCATGTGATCCAACTTTACTAATTAGTCTATCATGCGCAACCTTGTCAAAGGCTTTATTAAAGTTCATGTAGACAATTTCTACCGTTTTGCCTTAAATCCTCTCTAAACCTTCTGCCTTTTGCCTTTTGACAGGATTGGGCAGGGTCAGCATGATTTACAAAATGGAAATAATGCCTGACAAATCTATTGAAATTTTTTGAGGTTTGTAACTAGCGGAGTTGGTGAGGGGGAGTTAGTATATGTGGTTTACTTGGACTTTCAGAAGGCTTTTGCTAAGGTCTCACAGAAGAGATTAGCATGTAAAATTAAAATGCATGGAATTGGGAGTAGTGTACAGACATGGACAGAGAAAAATGTTTTCACTCAGAAATTCCCTATCTGAAAGGATGGTAGAAGCAGAAACCATCACAGCATTCAAAATGTATTTCAACAATTACTTGAAAGACCACAGTATACAAGGCTCTAAGCCAAGTACTGGCAAATGGGACTTGAGTAGTTAGGTGCTTGATGACTGGCAGTCATGGGTGATTAACCAAAGGCCATCTTTTGTTCTGTAAAACTCTATGACAACCCAACACATTTAATATTACTAAGACCACTTGCTTTAGTACACTGGGATGTAGATATCAAGCCCTATGGATATTACTGGCTTTTAGTCCCATTAATTTCCCTAGCACTTTAATTCTAAGTTTTTTCAAATCCTCCTGCTTATTGCACTCTTTTTGTATTTCTGGAAGGTTGTTTGTGTCTTCTTCCATGAAGACAGAAGTAAACTAGTTGTTTAATTATTCTCCCACTTCCTTGTTCTCCATTATCAATTCTCACATTTTGGATTGCAAAGGTCTTACATTTGTCATCATTTCGTTCACATATGTATAGAAGCTTGTATAATCTGTCTTTATGTTCCTTGCTACTTTGCTTTCATACTCCATTTTTCCCTTCTAAATAATTTTTTGATCCTCCTTTGATAAATTCTAAACTGCTCATAATCCTCAGCTCTTTTGTCGATGTTTGATGCAAAACTGTAACAGAACCCAGGCTGGGCATCACTGAGCAGGTTATTGCTGAGCAGGTGCTGCTTGATAGCAAGTTGATGGCATTTTCCATCACTTCACTGGTGATCGATAGGAGAATGATGAGGTGGTACTTAGTTGGGTTGGATTTGTCCTGCTTTTTGTGTTTAGGGAATACCTGGGCAACTTTGCACATTGACGGGAACATGCCAATGTTGTAGCTCTATTGGAGCAGTAAGTTCTGCAGCACTAGTCTTCAGTATTATTGCTGGAATGTTGTCAGGACCAATGGTCTTAGCAGTATCCAGTACCTCCAACAGTTTCTTGATATCACGTGGAATGAACCAAATTGGCTGAAGACTGGTATCTGTAATGATGGGGACCACTGGAGGAGGCCAACATGGATCTTTCACTCAACACTTCTGGCTGAAGGTTGCTGCAAATGATACAGACTTGTCTTTTGCACTTATGCATTGGTGTTTTCCATCATTAAGATGAGGATATTTGTAGAGCTTCTTCCTCCAGTGAGTTGTTTAACTGACCAACACCATCCACGACTGGATGTAGCAGGCTTGCAGAGCTTAGATCTGATCCATTGGTTGTTGGATTGCTTAGCTCTATCACGCCACCAAATTATGATCACTCTTCCCTGAAGGACCCCACACAAGATTATTAATTAACTCTTTCCCATTGAAGAATACCAAATCTGGGCTAGTCTGTTCCCTAGTTGATTCCTCAACATATTAGTCTAAAAAAAATCATCTTAATGTCCATTCCAGGAATTCACCCTGTATTATTACTAATGTTGTTTGCTGTATCTATATTTAGATAACATGATTACTGTAGCAACTTGTCACACACTTCTCCAATTTCCTGTTTAATACTGTCCTCTATTTACCATTGCTATTTGGAGGCCAATAGATGACATCCACTCGTGTTTTCTGCCCTTTGTTGCATCTTATCTCCATGCAGATTGATTCTACATCTAGATTTTCTAGTGATTATCCTTTCTCAATACTGCACTGATTTAATCCTTTATTTATAATGTCGCCCCAGCTCCTTTTCCCTTGTGCCTGTCCTTACTAATTATTCAGTTCCCAGTCCTAGTCACACTGCAGCAATGTCTCTATCATCATAATTTATATCTATCTACATTGTTAATCATCTAATTGTGAATGTTCCATGCATTTAGCTACTGAACGTTTTTCCTGTCTTTCTAATATTTTAACTTTTTCGTACTGTGGCATAATTTGCTGCAGCCCTAGTTTCCTCTGCTTTCCACATTTTCTTTCAATATTTCTATCTTTGTTTTCCTCTAATGTTTTTTATTCTTTCATAGGATGTGGGCATTACTGGCAAGATAGCATTTGTTGCCAATCCTTAATAGTCCTGGAACTGATTGGCTTGTTCATTTCAGTGGACAGATAAAAGTCAACCACATTAGTGTGGGTCTGGAGTCAGATATAGATCAGACCAGGTAAGCACTGCAGATTTCCTTCGCTAAAGGATATTAGTGAGCCAGATGGACATTTGTGACAATCAATGATTGTTTCATGGTCACTGTTACTAAAAATAGCCTTCAATTCCAGGTTTCTTCATTTAGTTTAAATTCCACTGGCAGTTATGGCATAATTTAAACCCATGTCCCCAGAAAAGTAGCCTGGGCATCTGGATTACCAGATCAGTGACATTACTACCAAGCCACCATCTCTCCACTCGTGTTCCCACTCTAGTTTAAACCCTCCCCACCAGACTACCAAAGGCTCCAGCAAGGATATTGGCCTTGGTCCTGTTATACAGGTCCTAAACTCCTCAGCATCGACCCCAATGCTTCTGGAATCTCAACTATTCCTTCCTACACCATCTCTCCCAGCTTTGCTAAAGCCCAAAGACCTGGATTAAGCAACTGGCACATAACATTTGACTTAGAATATTAGAATTTAGAATGTTATTGGGTCCTTCTACCAGGCTGATTTCATAGAAGTGATGCAATACTTTAGCTTGGCAGGTGTTGAAAGACTGGTCATTAGGCCATACATTGGCACATTCAGGTTTTTATATCTACTAAAGTAAGGTTACAGAGCAGCGGCAGATTATCCTTTCCACAGGTGAAACTATGGTTAGATTGTGTGTGGCATGTGTACATGCTGTGGTCAATAAGATAGTAACAATACATTCAAGTTATGTGTTCACCAGGAATGACAGGAGAAGTCTCTGACATCAGCTGCACGCTAATAGAGGTCACAAGTTGTTCAATGACTATAGGCAATTAATCACTACCAGGATGTATGGTATGTGTGTTTGATGGTGGTGGGGTCGGAGTATCCAGCTAAGTATTGGGTCGCAGTCACTTTCAAGCATATGTTATTGGAATGCTGGCAACAAGTCATGTTGGAATTAACTCTCTGATCTGTTTCTCATGCAAATTCAATTCTCACCAGAGACACTTTATGGCCATTTTCTAAGAAATAGAGGTGGACCTATCATTGGGTTTCCACTCATTGGTCCTTTGCATAATATGATAGTGGAAGAGAGTATGTGGGGGTTTCTCAACAATCTCTTTTAAGAGACTCTAAGCAGGGTGATGGATCCCAGTATAGGAGAGACCTCCAACTGAAGGGTTAGATTCACGGGACACAGGTTTTAAGATGAAACAGGATAATGTGCTTGTTCAAAGATTTTTACAATGAGCTTGTTGAAGTAAGGCGGAATAGATTGGGGTGACATGGTGGCTCAGTGGTTAGCACTGCTGCCTCACCAGTGCCAGGGACCCAGGTTTAATTCCAGCCTTGGGCGACAATCTGTGTGGAGTGTGCACATTCTCCGGGTGCTCTGGTTTACTCCCACAGTCCAAAGATGTGCAGGTCAAGTGAGTTCGACATTCTAAATTGCCCATAGTGTTAGGTGCATTAGTCAGGAGGAAATGGTTCTGGATGGGTTACTCTTTGGAGGGTTGGTGTGGACTTGTTGGGCCGAAGGGCCTGTTTCCATACTGTAGGGAATCCAATCTAATCAAGATGACTCGTATGGCTTGGCATCTCTCTTGCCCAAACAGTTTATGTTTTTTAATTGTTCACTAGTGAACTGTGCCAGGACGAACAGATCTCATCAAGCACTGAAAAACATTTGGTCGGGTTGCAATTCAAAACCATAACAAGAAATATAAAAGCCCAACAATACGGATGTTGGAAATCTGAAATAAAATCTGAAAATGCCGGAAATACTCAGCAATCTAACAGCACCTATGGAGAGAGAAACGCTTCAACTCCGCGGATTTAAGTCAGAAAGGGGAAGTACATGATAACGGTGGCACGTGGAAGAATTTTCAGAGACGTGTAAAGGTCTGACACGATTTACTAGCGTCACGTTAGCGTGATTTCCAAGCCAGGTCCCAAACCCCACACAAAAGTGGACGCAACTGATCGTTAAATTAGACAAGCATTCATTTAGAAAAGCAAACATTAATTTGTGGGCAATGTTATCACACAGGCCACCCAATTCAACTGAAAGGAGGATTGGTCAAGTGATGTCATGGGAGGCTAATTCCTATAATCGCTACAATGCGGAAAGAGACCATTTGGTGCACCGACCCTCCGAAGTGCAGACCACCTTCCGATCAGTGCAAGTCCTAATCCATGCTAGTGTGCACATCCCCATCCCGGGGTAACTTCGCCAATCCACTAAGCTGCCCATTTTCGGACTGGAGGAGGAAACCTGAACACCCAGAGAACGTGCAAACTCCACAGTCACTGAGAGAAGGTGAGGACCGCTGATGTTGGAGGTCAAGAGTCGAAAGGTGTGGTGCTGGAAAAACACAGCAGGTCAGGCAGTAGCCGAGGAGCTGGAGAATCGACGTTTTGGTATAAGCCCTTCATCAGGAATGTTGGGGTGGGAGGAATGGGGTTGAGAGATAAATAGGAGGGTGGGTGGGTGGAAGTTAGCTGGGATGGCGATAGGTAGATGCAGGTGGCGCTGATGGTGATAGGTCAGAGAGGAGGGTGGAGCGGATAGGTGGGAAGGAAGATGGACAGGTAGGGCAGTTCAAGAGGGCGATGCTGAGTTAGAGGGTTGGATCTGGGATGAGGTTAGTTTTGGTTACATGAAAACAGCTTCGAATCCAATGGAGCGTGGCTGCGAAATAACAGCTGTCACGCGGGGTAGGCATTTATTACTGAAATCTGTTAATATTTCTTTTTCACAAGGAATATACAGGTATTGCAGGTCTAAGACGTAATCCTTAGGTGTTCACCCGATCACTTCGATTGAAGGCCCAAGGAAACCTGAGAAAATCTAAAATGTCTTCTCAACAGTTTCTTGGGTTTCCGCTGCACACTCCTGGATGGATTATCCGGAAACTCTTCTCAGAAATTGTCCCTAGATTTCAGTGCTTAAACCATGTCTTGGGGCATTCAATGAAATGTAGTGATCAAATTTTGAAGGATTCAGTAAAACTTTTAATATACCACTAAAGTTAAGGAAACAAATCACTAACAACATGGCCAATTGGTGTCATGAGGGCCAAATTCAATATTCCTTGATTGGTTAAGAGCTGAAATTTGGGTGAGATCCGAAACATGAGCAGGTAAATTTCCAACCATCTGTAGCTTCAATCTCCACTTCTCCACTCATCCTTTTTCCAACTTGTTTCCAGAACATCCGAGAGAACGGGGAATGCTCTGCGCATGACCTTAAAAAGCAAACGTTACAGAAGGACCCTACTCCCCACTTGTTCCCATCCAAATAGGAAGCCAGAATGTTTGCCCAGCAGAGCTATTTGCACGGGCTGAAACAAAAACTGTCTAATACCTTTCAACCATTAGACACGCACTCTGAAACTTTTGCGTCGAGGAGAATACAACAGTTTCATTCTTGAAAAGATGTCAGCTGACTGATTAGAATCAGTGAGAAAAGTTGGTAACAAAAGTTTATTAAAGTGCGTTTCAACACAAAATTGTTCAGAATGAATGAAAACAAGAAGCAGAAGAGAGACAGTAGATCAGGCAGATGGTGCCCGCAAGGCCGACTCTCCTGCTCCTCGGCTGCTGCCTGACCTGCTGTGCTTTACCAGCGCCACACTTTTTGACTCTGACCTCCAGCATCTGCAGTGCTCACTTTCTCCTAGATCAGCCAAACAGTTCTGGTTTTGTTTTTAGTTCAGATTTCCAGCATCCGCGGCACTTTGCACTAAAATGTACTGTTCTCCTAATGATGCAGGTGGCAAATGGAATTAACCAGGCACATTCCAACAAGTCGACAATCTTTCAGTGAAATAGTGCGAGAATCTCATGTTTTCTATACATCTACTTAAAATGCACAAACATGCGTTATTAACAGGATTGATTTGAGTTTCTAATCGCAGAATTCTAAGTTGTAAATCTGAATAAAATCGAAAGTCAAACAAGTATAAAACTAAATTATTTGAGATTTACTTGACCGTCATTTGGTAGCAATTAACAATAACATGGGATACTGGAGATAGGGCAGAAGTAACCAGTCGTTGTCTGGTTCGACCATCCAATTATCTCCTCGAACTTCCCGCATTCTACAGTGTAGTCTGCTATGCAATGACACAACCTCTGAAACATTCCACGCAGCCATGGGCTGCGCCTTCCAGTGTCATTTCTTTAAAAGGTTACAGTTTTGTAAGGATGTTCATTGTCACATTTCATTGTCATGCCGCTTTATTAACCTCTCACAGTACGTGTAAATTAAATGGAATCCGGCGTGTGACCCATATTTCATGTCTCCTCTCAATCAAGCTTCCACCATGTTACCATTTCACTAAAAGACTGAGTTTTTTTGTTGTTCTTCTGTTTCCAATGAGTCAGCGCCTCTCTAACAATGAACAGATTCAAAACTTATACATGCATAGTATTAGAGTTCTTGCCTGCAACACCACCGGACGCACAAAAGCGCTTCATGGTCAATAAATACATTTTTTTAGTCACCGTTATTATGTATTAGTAGCAGCTGTCAATGTATTATACATAAAAGTGGTATTTAAAATGTTTAAATTATCAATGACCCCGTCAGCCACGGCACAGAAAGTAACATCCTTGGTAGAAATCAGCATTGGAACCTGATTCTTTCTGAACAAGGTAGCCGTTAAAATGTCACTTTCCTTGTACCCAGCTAATGGAGAGAATACTCACAGATTTGTTGCTTGTATCGGTGCCATTTCCATTGTACTACATCAGGTAATGGAAAATGTTTACCGGATGTACTACTTGTGGTTTTTGAAATATGCAGAAAATGTAAAATATGATTTTTAAATCATATTTTATGTTGTGAATATTAATTAAGATTATTATAAGTAACGATTTCATTGTTAAAGCAGTTAATTACAAAATAGGAAATTCCTCGCTCTCTTTACAGAGCCCTCTACCCAATTATTCCTGAGTTCATTGTACTCGGAGCAGTTTACTTTAATGTAAAAAGCCAATTATTCGGTCAGGACAGAATTGGACAATGCGATGGTTGCATTCATATCATTGCACTTAGAAAACCCGAAGGTAGCAAATAATTACCAATGACTTGAAAACGAATTGATTTCCAACTATTTAAATTAGTAATCTCGTCATCAGAGTGGCTTCATGTGAGAAACTAAGGTTATACAGGTCAAAAAGAATCCACCCCATAATTAAATCACACCAGTTAGTGAACAAATGAAACTTTGCTGTGTGTCCTCTTATCTGAGGGAAGTGACGGAATGGGATGATTTAATTAATATTTGGGATCATGTTCACTGGAATGACGTCAGCCAACATGAAAATAAAAGACCCAGGGTCTAAGCACAGAAGCAGGCAGTGAAGGAGGAAGCAAGTGAAGAAACTAATCATTCGAGAAGAGTGGTTCAACCTGAAGTCAAACTGAGATGAGCGGACAAATGAGTTTCTACTGCGGGCTCTTTCTTGTGTTCCTGATCCAAGCCCAAGCTAGACCAAGATCAGATGATAGCATCCAGGTAAGAGAACCGAATGGAAGAACGACCCATTCGCTTGTGGTATGGAAAAGTAAGCAATAGTTACAGAATTAGACCAATGGCTCAGTGGTCTCACTTCGGTATTGCTGACCCGCTAGGAGTCGACATAGATGAGACCAGAAATGTATTTTACCCTCCATTGTCTTCAGTTAATAATCAGCTAACACGACGTATCAACTGTTCACTTGATAATGCGCGAGTGAATTGAAGCGCAGAAGAGCCATTGCCGATGGGGTTGAACGACTAGCATTCGTACGATTAACCAACAATAGGCAGTGAAGGAGTAGGTTTCTAGATGTCACTAACTTGAGCACTGTACTGCATCCCTGCTTCCTTTCGACAATTCCTTGGCTGATGTTCCAGGCTTCCACGTTCCAAATTCCAATCACATCGCCATGTTTATTGAAAATTCCCAAACTTTTCTAATCTATGGCTGTGAACAATTAGATCTGGTCCCCAAATCCTATCATTTTTTTTTCTTACTTTCAGACCTTATCCAGACTTTTGGAAGATGAATATGGGCAGTACTTCCCCTCAGACGAGCTGAACAATGAGGCACAAGAGATATCGCCAGGCGCTTCCGTTTCCGAATTTAACGCTGACCTGTCCGATTTGGAGTTTCCCTGGGATCGCGAAGCCAGAGAGATGGAGAGGCAGCCTACCCACCAGGAAGCAGTCCTGGACCGTATCCTGAAAGATCTCCGCAATGGAATTCTGCGGGGAAATAATTCAAAGAAGAAAAAAAGTAAGAAATCACGGCCCTGCTTCGGAGTGAAGCTGGACAGAATCGGGGCTATGAGTAATCTGGGCTGTTAGCGGCTTGTTTAAGGTAAGAGCGGTTGAGGTAATCATTGCCGATGTCTGTTACAGTTTGAATGGTATACATAAATAGGGGAGTGCTCAAAGAGGTAGCAGTCAGCGATACACTGCGAGGGAATGATTTAAAATTACTAAATAGACTTGGAATTAGTTTGGACTGAGCTATTTTGTAAAATAGCCCAGCAGGTAATTGATAGGCTGGGATCTGAGCTCTCCCAGCCCCACATCTTCCGCTTCACTGTCAAATATCCATGATAAGGGAACAGTGATGGTGTATTTGGGAAAGGTTGGACAAAGCTGAGGTCAATTCCTGTACCTTCACCGTACCTTTGTAACCAGTCTTCAAATTCCAACTTAGCTCTCGGCTAATTATATACTGAAATAAAAGCAGAAAGTGCTGGAGGAAGTGAAATTCCGAAGAGTCAGGGGCTCGAAACGTTAACTGTTTCTCTCTGTCCCCCTTGATGCTGTCAGACTTGACGGGTTTCTCCAGCATTGTCTGGTTTTATTTCAAATCGCTCCAGCCTCCGCAGTATTTTGCTTTAATTTTAGGCTGACCTTTACCGGAGAGCACCGGTCTCTTCGACTCTTGTTAAAATGTGTCAAACCGATTGCTTCCAGCAAATGATCGTCATAATATTCATTTCTCAGACATCCAACTATTCAAAACTAACCCGAAAAAAAACCTTAAGATCTGAATTTCAGCACCTTGGAAAAGTCCACCCACCAATTTCCTCTGCCGCTCACTCTCTGTGTGGCAGAAAATCCAAAGACTCAATGTCAAGTTCAAACATTTTAGGTCTTCAGCACCTTCTCCCATGTTCTTAGTCCACCCCCCCCCCGACCTTGTCACTAAATGGCTGCTACTATAAACAACCCATTATCAGCCATTGATGGTCCCCATTAGCAGCTATTAATTCTCCCTAGCTGAGCTTTGCCGATTCCTTTGCCCAAATGTTTCTCTCTCTCTCTCTCTGGGCTCCATCTCTACCTACCGTTTATTCCTTCCCCCTTTTCCCACCCTAGCTTCAGCATATATCCCAACCTTCTCCTAGCCACAATTAGTTCTGAACAAGGGACACTGGACCCGAAACTTTAACTCTGCTTTCTCTCCATAGATGCTGCCAGCCTTGTTGAGGTTTTTCAGCAATTTCAGATTTTGTAGCTGGAAGGCAACTTCATTTATCGCGTTTGCTCCTGGATATCATTGCCAAACAAAAATCTGTCAAACTTAGTTTTGTACATTTTAATTGACATCCCCAGCTTCAATCACGTTACAAAGTTGTTACAGATCTGTGTTGCACTTGAATTAATGTTAGGACTATGCTCCCTTCATCTGGACGCTCCCAAAAGAAAATGGTCTCTCTCGTGTCTGTTCAGTATTTTAATCTTAAACACCTCAATCAGATCACCACTTATTTGTCGATATTAAAGGGAATAAGGGCTTAGTTTATACAATTTGTCTTCAAATGTTTTAACACATTTAGGGCAAAATACAGTTCTGATGAATCTGTCATCCCACGAGGGGATAGTTTAATATTACAAAACAGACCTCGAATTAGACTACTTTGGACTGAGATTTTTTTCTGAATAAAATCACAAAGCAACCTCTCATGCCAATATATCTTAAAGTCCAAAGTTCATAATCGAATTAAATACTATACTCTAGACGAGGTATAAGCAGAGCTCTAGAAAGCTATAACAATAACTTCTACCACGTTGTACTCCAGCCCAGTGAGATGACGGCCATGATTCCAGTTGCCCTTCCCATATGAAGGGAAGGCCAGGGCCTCGTATATCAAAGTGAATGGACTCAATGCAATCAGATCACTTTTACTCTTAAACTTCTCATCCAAGGTTTAGATGTTTTGGATTTAACTCAGATTTTGAATCTCCCATCCTGAGTATTGCTGAGCTCATTGTCTTCTCTCTTATCCCAAGGTCTGACTCCGAGAGCAACACTGCTGGTGCCGCCTGTTCATCGAACTTCCCACATTTAACTCACTCCTCTGATTCTTGCTCCACAAACTCTGACAGATGACAAGTAGTATCCCACCTGTAGACTAATTACAAGTTCGACTCTCGGATGAAATCCTTAATGTACAGACAGTGCCAGCTGCTATTTAAAGCATATTTAATTCTATTTATATTAATTATGAAACTATTAATTGTAACGTATTCGTTATTTTGTTGCTGTAATACTGAAGGTCAGTCACTTGCTGTTAGTTCTGGTGCAGAATAAACAAAGCCATCATTGGAGTTGATAGATTTATCTTCAGTACATGTAGACACGGTGTATGGAACCAACTGCAGAATAAAATTTAATGTAAATGAACGTCTAGGGATCATTTCAGTCTTGTAATTTCATGAGTTCAAAATCTCAGTTTCACTTTCGTCCTTATCTCCATCCAGTACTTGGAGGGTCAGCACTCTGAACATTTTGAAAATTCGGCGCTTCGGTTCCAGATCGAGATAAGAACAACCATCAGCTGCCTTCTTCTGGCTGAAAACTCGTTCTAATCACTAATGCATTCCTCTCGAATTCGACAATTTAGACCCATTGCTCCCTGAGAGTGAATGAACCGGTCCCTTCCTCACACCTTAAACACATGGAAAGTGAAGGTTTACGACGTACTTTGGCGCTTAATGACTTTGTTGCAAGATCTGAGCTGGCTATGAATGTGCCTCTCCGTGCCAGTCAGTGTGTAGTCTTCACCCAGAGTACAGATTAACATGGCGATTCATGCTGGCATTTCTCATTCCCAGACCACGAGCGAACTGTGGTTTAAAGCTCTATAGTTTAACTTGCAGGCAGACATTAATTGAAATCACGCGGGAATATTTACATAAAACGTTAAAGACTAATCATTTCCATTGCAGCGGAGCAGAAACACAGACAGTGCTGGAGAAACTCAGCAGGTCTGGCAGTATCCCCAACAGAAAGCAAAGTTAATGTTTGATAGCAAGTCACACAATAAGATATAAAGGCAGTGCTGAAGAAGGGTCACTGAACTCGAAACGTTGACTCTGTATAGATGCTGCCAGACCTGCTGAGTTTCTCCTGCAATTTCTCTTTTTTGTTTCAGATCTTCAGTATCTGCAGTTCTTTGGTTTTATTTTAAGATATAAAGGCAGGTAGAAGTAGGTTTTAACTAATATTCAGTTAGGCAAAAGAGATGGAGAAGTTCAACAAGGGAATTTCAGAGTTTAAGGTCAGGGCAACTGAAGCCATAGCCAACAATGGTGGATTATTAAAAAGGTGGTGAGGGAAAGGCCAAGATTAACAAAGTACTGGAAATCATAGAGTTTAATAAGGCTGGAGGAACAACAAATATGAGGTCGAAGTCATAAAGGACTTTGAAAACAAGGAGGCTTTTTGAGGTATGGAACCTACATCCAACACCCAGTCAGACAATGCATTCCAGAAAATAGCATCTTGGTTTATAAAAATATCATTAGTCTTCCCATTATTTTGTCAATGTCTTAAATCTTGTTACTGAGTGATCTTTGATCCCTAGTATCATTCTAATAAACCATGTTTGCATATTCTGCCAGCTTTTAAGATTTGTCCTAAAGTATGGTGTTCGGAAATAGAGTCATAGAGATGTACAGCATGGAAACATACCCTTCCGTTCAACTCATCCATGCCGACTAGATATCCTAACCTAATCTAGTTCCATTTGCTAGCACTTGGCCCATATCCCTCCAAACCCTTTCTATTCATACACCCATCCAGCTGCCATTTAAATTTGTAATTGTACCAGCCTCCACCACTTCCTCTGGCAGCTCATTCCATACACGCACCACCCTCTGTGTGAAAAAGTTACCCCTGAGGCCTTTTTAAATCATTCCCCTCTCACCCTGAACATATGCCCTCTAGTGCTGGACTTCCCCACCCCAGCGAAAAGACCTTGCCTATTTATCCTATCCAGGCTCCTCATGATTTTGTAAACCTCTATAAGGTCACCCCTCAACCTCCAACGTTCCAGGGATAACAACCCCAGCCTATTCAGCCTGTCCGTATAGCTCAAATCCTTCAACCCTGACAACATCCTTGTAAAATGTTTCTGAACCTCTTCAAGTTTCACAACATATTTCCAATAATAAGGAGACCAGAATTGCATGCAATATTCTAAATGTGACCTAACCAATATCCTGTACAGCCACAACATGACCTCCCAACTCCTATACTCAATGTTCTGACCAATAAAGGAAAGCATCCCAAACATCTTCTTCACTATCCTATCTACCTGAGACTCCACTTTCAAGGAACTATGAGCCTGCACTCCAAGGTCTCGTTGTTCAACAACATTTCCCAGGACCTTACCATTAAGTGTGTAAGTCCTACTCTGATTTGCTTTTCCAAAATACAGCACCTCACATTCATCTAAATTAAACTTCATCTGCCACTCTTCAGCACATTGGCTCATCTGATCAAGATCCAATTGTAATTTGAAGTAACCTCCTTCATTGTCCACTATACCTCCAATTTTGGTGTAATCTGCAAACTTACTAACTATACCTCCTATGTTCACATCCAAATCATTTATATAAATGATGAAAAGTACTGGACCCAGCATCAATCCTTGTGGCACACCACTGGTCACAGACCTCCAGTCTGAAAAGCAACCCTCTACCACCACCCTCTGTCTTCTACCTTCGAGCCAGTTCTGTATCCAAATGGCTAATTCTCCCTGTATTCCATGAGATCTAACCTTGATTACCAGTCTCCCACGAGAAACTTTGTCAAACGCCTTACTGAAATCCATATAGATCACGTCTACCACTTTGCCCTCATCAATCCTCTTTGTTACTTCTTCAAAAAATTCAATCAAGTTTATGAGATATGATTTCCCACACAAAAGCCATGCTGAATATCCCTAATCAGTCCTTGCCTTTTCCAAATACATTTAAATCCTGTCTGTCAGAATTCCCTCCAACAATTTACCCACCACTGATGTCAGGCTCACCGGTCTATAGTTCCCTGGCTTTTCCTTACCACCTTTCTTAAACAGTGGTACCACATTAGCCAACCTCCAGTCTTCCGGCACCTCATCTGTGACTATCAATGATACAAATATCTCAGGAAGGGGGCCAGCAATCACTTCCCTAGCTTCCCACAGAGTTCTAGGGTAAACCTGATCAGGTCCTGGGGATTTATCCACTTTTATGCATTACAAGACCTCCAACCTCTTGTTATGACACGGGGTAAACCCTTCTGCTAATTTAAACCAGACACACACAAAAGCTCATCTTGTCTCATAATCTGTAAATGTATGAGTGACAAAAAACTACCAAATCCCACTATTTAAAGAAAAAAATTAACAATTTATTTTTTAACTCCAAGAAAAATAAAACATTAAATAACTGTTTACACTGTAAACCTCCTTTGATCAATTTATCTACTTCCCACTCTACAACACTACACTGATCCAATAAAAAACCCCTGATTAAGTTTTACAAAAAAAATCAAATTTCAAAACCAGTCAGCTGTGTTGATTCTTCTCTGTATCTTCCTCTGTAGATTTTTTTGGGTCTTTTCTTCAGTCCTCTGCTGCACAGATTTCATATGTACAGGTACCTTTCAAAGACCGATTCTGCAGGCAATCTGTGTTTATTGATGCTCTTTGCTACTCTGGCTAACTGTCCAAAATGGCTGATTTTTATACCCCAAAACATCAGATCGTCTAATTGTTTCATGTCGTCAAAACAGTAAAATTCAAATTCGATTGCATTTTGGAATCTTGGGGCATAATCTAAACTGATTGGCCAAATTCGAATTTGTTGTGTACCATAACAACTCAGCTCAGCTATTTGTATCACAGCCAAATGTTACATTTTAAAAATTTTCAGCACACTCCGTACTTGCTAAGTCCTTGCCAGCTTTCACTCTCTCTTAAAGGTACAGTACACCTACAACTTCATAACCTCCCCTCTTAAGAAAAAATAAACCATCATCATAACAAGATAGCTCAATTTGTTTCTATTCCTTAACCACATTACTATGACATACATATGACTTAATCTAAGTTCATATTAACATCTTCTCACATATATATAAAATTTAATAGACACCGATCTCACCTCTACTTTATCAGTTAAATCCGTGATAATGCATCTGCCATTACATTCTTACAACCCACAACATGTATGATTTATAATTAAAAATGTCTGTAATGTAATCCAATGGAATAGTCTCATATTCTTGTCTTTAAAGCATTCCAAGAATATAAGAGGATTATAATCTGTGTACGCAACCATCTCTGACACATTGTTCGTGACATAAACATTAAAATGTTGTAAGGCCAGTACCAAACTCAATAGTTCTTTTTTGATCATAGAGTATTTTCTCTAGTGGGTGTTGATTTTCTTTGAAAAGTAACCAACTGGCAGTTCGAATCCATCATCATCTTCCTGTCGCAGTATAGCAACCACTCCTATGTCACTAGCATCAATGGCAACTTTGAAGGGTTTCCAAAAGTTTGGTGTAGCTTAAACTGGTGCAATTGTTAATATTGCTTTTAAATTGTCAAATGCCTCTTGGCATTGTTCTTTCCACTGAAATTTTGTGTTCTTTTTCAGAAAATCTGTTAACGGTGCCACTACATTGCTGAAGTTTGGAACAAACTTCCAATAGATGTAACTTAATGTCAAACATGGAAACACCTCTTTGTTCGAGGTTGGTCATGGAAATTCCTCGATGGCCTTCATTTTTCCGTTCCTTGGGGGTCAACGTTCCATGAACATCACCTCTGTTTTCGTGAATTCAGTTTTGTTTATTACTAGTTTTGCTTCTCTTAATCGGTCAAAGAGCTCTGCCAACTGTACCATGTGATCTTCCCAAGACTCACTACAGATCACTACATTGTCCAAATAGACTGCACAGTTTTTAACCCAGCCACAACTCTGTTCATGAGTCTTTGGAATGTGGCAGGTGCATTTTTCATTCCAAAGGACATCACTTTGAATTGATACAGCCCCTTTGGGGTTACAAACACAGAAATTTGTTTTACCTTCACGGAAAAAGGTACCTGCCAATAACCACATAGTAAGTCCAACTTTGTGATGTAACTGGTTTGTCCAACTTTCCCTATACAGTTCTCCAATCTCGGTACTGAGTATGATTCTGATTTTGTTGTGGCATTGACCTTCCAATAATCCACACAAAATCGTTGAGTCCAGTCAGGTTTGGGAACTAAAATGATTGACAAATTTCGCTTGCTCTGTCTCGGTTCGATGAGCGTGGCTTTTTTCTGGGCCTGTCTGGCTTTGAAAAGATTAAACTGATAGGGGTATTATTTTATCGGAACAGTATTCCCTACATCTACCTCATGCACAATAGCATTATTCCTCTCCATCTTATTCCTGCATATGCCCTCATACTGCTATAGCAAACCTTTTAACTGTGCTCTTTGCTCCTAAGACAGATAGTTCACTAACCCACTCCTCAAGGACTTCCTCATTGTTTAACATTTTTTTGAGGCACATCAAACTCCACGACATCAGGATTTGATTCCTCTCTCCGTGGGGCAGTAACAAACACCTGTTTCTCCAGTTCCTTCTCCCTATTATAATAAGGTTTTAACCTATTCACATGACATATCCTATACAGGTTTTCCTATCTGGCATCTTTTACCAGAGAGTCCACCTGACTCAACTTTTTCTCAACTTGATAGGGAACACTAAACCTGGCTTTGAAGGGATCTCCTGTCACTGGTAACCATACAAAAAGTCATCTCTGTGGGAAAACGTTCGACTCTCAGAATTTTTATCTGCCACCTGCTTCATTTTATGCTGTGCCCCCTTTAGGTGCTGTTTAGCTAATTCACCTACCCAATTTAATCTCTCCCTCACCTCTGATACATAATCCAAATGTGAGACCTCTGACTTTGATCCTGTCAGTTTCTCTTTAATTAATTTCAAAGGGCGTCTCAGTTCATGCCTGAATATTACCTCAAAGGGAGTAAACTGAGTAGATTTGTCTATGGCATCTCCAGTGGCAAACAATACGAATGGGATACCTTTATCCGAATCATTTGGGTAACCCTGACAGTATGATCTCAACATGGTCTTCAGGGTCTGATGTCACCTTTCTAAAGGTCCCTGTGATTCAGGATGATACACACTTGATTTAAAGTGCTGTATACCTAAGCTTTCCATGACTTCCTTAAACAGCCTAGCAGTAAAATTAGACCCTTGGTCTGACTGAGTCTCTCTGGGTTGCCCATACCGCATGAAGAAACCTACTAACTCCTCTACCACCTTTTTTGCCTTAATACTCTACAATGAAATTGCTTCCAGAAATCTGGTAGACACATCCATTACGGTTAACAGGTACTGGTTCCCACTTTTAATTCTCGGGAGGGGACCTACACAATCAATTGTAACCCACGTGAAAGATTCTTTGAATGCAGGAGTTGGCAACAAAGGTGCTGGTTTTATTACCACCTGTGGCTTACCCACCATTTGGCATGTATGACACGTATGGCAAAAGTTAATCACATCCTTGTGCATTCCAGGCCTGAGTCTTCTGTACACCTAGGTGACCTCCGACAGGTAATTCAAGTGCTACCCATAAGACTTCCTGTCCATATGCCATCGACAACACAATCTGGTGCACTTTGGCCCATGTCTCCTCTGCACCAACCTGCCATGGTCTCTATTTTTACCTTAGTATTCTGTTTTTCAGATAATAACCATCAGGAATATCCTCTGCTTCCTTTTCGGAGTACGGATTAACATATATATCTTTTATTGTCTCGTCTTTCTGTTGCCATTCCATGAGCCTTCCAGGACTGAACACTCCTGTCTGATCCTCTGCCTGTTCAGGTTTTTTTCCTGCACCATTATGTCAAACAGGGTGTCCACTAACTGAACCTCAACTCCTTCATCTTTCTCTTTAGTGTTTGCTTCGTGCTGTGACTTACAATAGTGGGATCTGGTTACTACACAGTCTGGGAAAGTACTCGGGTATTTGTCATTTAATTCCTCAGTTTCCTAGTCATCCTTTGGCCTCTCCACAACAATGGGTGTCACTCCCACCTTGGACTGTGCTAAATCATTCCCAACAAGAAACTGGATTCCTGGGACTCACATTCTGTCAATCATTCACACTGTTAAGTCCCTAGTCTTGAGTTGGCACTCCGACCTGATCTTACATAGGGGAACGCTAAATTTCTGTCCATCTGTCCCACAAATTACCACTCTTTGAGGTAACAGGTCAGAAAGACTACAAATATGTTCATCTCTTACTATTAGAGACTGGTGAGATCCTGTATCTCTCAAAATTATAACTTCTTGCCCTTCTCCCCCTGTTCTTTCTGAATAAGCTTTACCCACCAAGGCGAATTCTTTATTGAGATTGGGCACTACCTCCATACCCAGTCCCTGCCTAGGCTGTGCACTCTCCTGCAGTTCCCCGACATTTCTTGGGGTTTTCTTTACTACTTTCACTAATGCCACTTTACCACATCTTTTCCCACAGTGCCTTTCTTTAACGACCAGCACTGTGACTTTACGTGTTTCACTTTACCACAGTGGAAACACATGAGGCCTTTCACCACTTACCAGTGTTTTCTACTCTTTATTTCATAGTGTAGGATCTCTCCTTCTCCCAACTTCTGTCCCTCACAGGATGAAATTCTTGTCGGAAGCTTGTCTTATGCACCGAGTATTGATCTGCTAACTCTGCTGCTTTCATACTTCCTGAACTTTCTGTTCATCCACATGAATTCTTATCATCTCTGGAAGTGAGTTTTTAAACTCCTCCATCAGAATAGTCTCTCTTAGAGCCTCACAGGTCTTATCTATTTTTAAAGCCCGCACCTATCTATCAAACTCACTGTAAGTCTGACCTGGTTCCTTCTTTATGTTTCTGAAATGCTGTCTATATACTTCTGGTACCAATGCATAAGCACTTAAAATAGCCTGTTTGACCTCTTCATAATCTCTTGACCCCTCATCTAACAGCACTGCAAATACCTCACTAGCTCTGCCTACCAGTTTAGTCTGAACTAGCATTACCTATAAATCCTCGGACCAATCCATCTGCCTAGCCATTTTTTAAAATGAAATAAAAAAGGCTTCAACATCTTTCTCATCAAAATGCGGCAGAGTTTTGACATATTTGTATATATCACTACGTTTTCTTTTAATCTCCATCCTGTTGAATTTGCTGACCAAATCGCAACTTCTCAAGTTCAATCTCTCCCTCTTTTTTCTCTCTCCGTTTCTTCTCTCTCTTTCTCATTCTCTTTGCTCAACTAAGTACCTTCTCTCTCTCTTCTCTCTCCCTCTCTCTTTCCTCTCTCTCTCGTTGTTTATCTTCAATTTTCCTCAATTATAATTTAAGTTTTTCTATCTCTACTGCACTTGTCTGTTTCTCTGATACAGTTAAGAGTTCGAGTAATTCCCTTACAATTTCCACTTTACTTTTGTCCTTGGTTAAACCCAATTCTAACCTTTTTTGCTAATTCTAAGAATATGGTCACTTATTTTCTTTCTAAACTTTCTTGACATATTTGAGAATCATCTTCAAACCCCAGAACCTCTTTAGTAATTTTAAGAGCCATTTCTCTCACTTTTAATTTAATCAACCACAAGTAACTGAAATTAAACAAATTGTCTCATCGACATTTTATTTAAATATCTAGGACACTAACCTGCCAGTGTTTAAATCTGCTGGACTTTCTTTGAACCCCAAATCTATTCAAATCTGTCCAAATCTCAGACTGGATCTGTCTAAACCTGTCCAAATCACGGACTTGAGCCCCCAGTGTGTTACAATGTGGGGTAAACCCTTCTGCTAATTTAAACCATGCATACACAAAAGCTCACCTCGCCTCATAATCTGTAAAAGTATGAGTGACAAAAAAACTAACAAATCCCACTATTTAAAGAAAAAAATTAACAATTTATTATTTAACTCCAAGAAAAAAATTAAACAACGATCGACACTGTAAACCTCCTTTGTCTGATCAATGTATTTACTTCCCACTCTACAACATTATACTGATCCGATAAAACCCCCCTGATTAGGTTTTACAAAAAAATTGAAATTTCAAAACCAGTCAACTGATTTGATTCTCCTCTGTATCTTCCTCTATAGATTTTCCTGGGTCTTTTCTTCAGTCTTCTGCTGCACAGATTTCATATGAACAGGTACCTTTCAGAGACCGATTCTGTAGGTAGTCTGTGTTTGTTGGTGCTCTTTGCTGCTCTGGTTAACTGTTCAAAATGTCTGATCTTTGTACCCCAAAACATCAGATCATCTCATTGGTTTGATGTCGTCAAAACAGTAAAATTCAAATTCAATTGCATTTTGGTATCTTGAGGCATAATTTAAACTGATTGGCCAAATTCAAATTTGTTGTGTACCACAACAACTCAACTCAGCTATTTGTTTCACAGCCAAATGTTAGTTTTGAATTTTTCAGCACACTCTGTGCTTGTTAAGTCCTTGCCAACTTTCATTCTCTCTTAAAGGTACAGTACACCTACAACTTCATTACACTGTGTAATATGGACATTTTTCAAGATGTCACTAACCATTTCCTCACATTCCATATTTTACATGTCCTTCTCCACAGTAAACACTGATGCAAAATACTCGTTTAGTATCTCCCCCACCTCCTGCGGCTCCATACATAGGCTTCCTTGCTGATCTCTGAGGGGCCCTATTCTTTCCCTAGTTACCCTTTTGTCTTTAATCTCTTTATGAAAAACCCTTTGGGTCTTCATTAACCCTATTTGGAAAAGCTATTTCATGATCCCTTTTTGCCCTCCTGATTTCCCTCTTACAAATACTCCTACTATCTTTATACTCTTCTAAGGATTCACTCAATCTCTCCTGTCTGTACCTGACATATGTATCCTTTTTTTTCTTAACCAAAATGTCAATTTCTCTATTCATTCAGCAGTCCCTACACTTACTAGCCTTGCCTAACAGGAATATACTGTCTCTGGACTCTTGTTATCTCATTTCTGAAGGCTTCCCATTTTCAGCCGTCCCTTTACCTGCAAACATCTGCCCCCAATCAGCTTTTGAAAGTTCTTACCTACTACCGTCAAAATTCCTCCAATTTAGAACTTCAACTTTTAGATCCAGTCTATCCTTTTCCATCACTTTTTTAAAACTAATAGAATTACGGTCGCTGGCCCCAAAGTGCTCTCCCACTGACACCTCAGTCGTCTGCCTGCCTTACTTCTCAAGAGTAGGTCAAGTTTTGCATCTTCTCGTGTAGGTACATCCACATAACTGACTCAGAAACTGTTCTTTTACATACTTAACAAATGTCTCTCCATCTAAAGCCTTAACACAATGGCAGTCCCAGTCTATGTTTGGAAAGTTAAAATCCACTACCATAACCACCTTATTATTCTTAAAGAATACTAAAATCTCCTTACAAATTTGTTTCTCAATTTCCCGCTGACTATTAGGGGATCTATAATGTAATCCCAATAAGGTGATCATCCTTTCTTATTTCTCAGTTCCACCCAAATAACTTCCCTGGATGTATTCCTGGGAACATCCTCCCTCAGTACAGCTGTAATACTATTCCTTATCAAAAATGCCACTCCCCCTCCTCTCTTGACCCCATTTCTATTCTTCCTGTAGCATTGGTATCCTGGTACATTAAGCTGCCAGTCCTGTCCATCCTGAGCCACGTTTCTGTAATTGCTGTGATACCCCAGTCCCATGTTCCTAACCATGCCCTGAGTTCATCTGCCTTCCCTGTTAGGCCTCTTGTATTGAAGTAAACACAGTTTAATTTATCAGTCCTAGCTTGTTCTCTGCTTTGTGCCTGGCTGCCCTGTTTGACTCACTCCCTTGCCCAACTGTACCAGTCTCAGATTGATCTCTTTCCTCACTATCTCCCTGGGACACCCCACACCTTGCTTGTTTAAATCCTCCCGAGCAGCTCTAGCAAATCTCCCTGCCATTATATTAATCCCCTTCCAGTTCGAGGGCAATCCATCCTTCTTGTACAGGTCACTTCTACCTTAGAAGAGATTCCAATGATCCAAAAATGTGAACCTTTCTCCCCTGCACCAGCTCCTCAGCCACACACTCATTTGCTCTATCCTCCTATTACTACCCTCACCAGCTCGTAACACTGAGAGTAATCCATTGCTGTTTGGTATCTATATCAATGATTTGGATGAGAATGTACAAGGCATGAATAGTAAGTTTGCAGATAACACTAAAATAGGTGGTATCGGACAGTGAGGAAGGTTATCAGAAATAGCAGCAGGACACACACTTAATGGTAGGGTCCTAGGGAGTGTTGCTGAACAAAGAGACCTTGGAGTGCAAGTTCATAGCTTCTTGAAAGTGGAGTTGCAGGTAAGTAGGATAGTGAAGAAGGCTTTTGGTATGCTTTCCTTTATTCGTCAGTGATTGGAAAACAGGAGTTGGGAGGCCATGTTGCTGTTGTACAGGACATTGATTAGGTCACTGTTGGAATATTGCGTGCAATTCTGATCTCCTTCCTATTGGAAAGATGTTGTGAAACTTGAAAGGGTTCAGAAAAGATTTACAAGGATGTTGCCAGGGTTGGAGGACTTGAGCTACAGGGAGAGGCTGAACAGGCTGGGGCTGTTTTCCCTGGAGCATCGGAGGCTGAGGGGTGACCTTCTAAAGGTTTACAAAATTATGAGAGGTATGGATAGGATAAATGGGCAAAGTTTTTTCCCTATGTTGGGGGAGTCCAGAACTAGAGGGCATAGGTTTAGGGTGAGTGGGGAAAGATATAAAAGAGACCTAAGGGGCAACTTTTTCATGCAGAGGGTGGTACATATCATATGGAATAAGCTGCCAGAGGAAGTGGTGGAGGCTGGTACAATTACAACATTTAAAAGGCATTTGGATGGGTATATGAATAGGAAAGGTTTGGCGGGATATGGACCGAGTGCTGGCAGGTGGGACTAGATTGGGTTGGGATATCTGGTCGGCATGGACGGGTTGGACCGAAGGGTCTGTTTCCATGCTGTACATCTCTATGACTCTATGACCTTGATTAGCTGGGGAAGTGGCGAGAAATGGCAAATGGAATTTAATATAGATAAGTGTGAGGTCCTGCATTTTGGAAGGTCAAATCAAGGTAGAAATTTCATGGTGAATAGTAGGGCCTACAGGAGAGTAGTGGAACAGAGGGACCTTGGATTTCAGGTACATGGTTCTCTGAAAATGGACTCATAGGTTGGCTAGGCAATAAAGAACGCTCTTGGCATACTGGCCTTCATCAGTCAGGGCATCAGTCAGTATAGAAGTTGGGAAATTATGTTGCAGTTGTACAGAACTTTGCTGAAGGTGAGGACTGCAGATGCTGGAGATCAGAGCTTAAAAATGTATTGCTGGAAAAGCGCAACAGGTTAGACAGCATCAAAGGAACAGGAGAATCGACGTTTCGGGCATAAGCCCTTCCTCAGGAATTTGGCGAGTCCACATCTGGAGTATTGTGTTCAGTTTTGGTTACCTTGCTATAGGATGTTATTAAACTGGAAAGAGTGCAGAAGAAATTTACAAGGGTGTTGCCAGGACTCAACAGTCTGAGTTACTGGGAAGGTTGGACACACTTGAGGACCGGAGCTGAGAGGGAGTGAACGGAGAGCAGCCGGGGAAGGTAAGAGATTATAAAACCTCAACCTTGTGGATTTGAGGCCTGCACTTCAGGACAGGAGCTGAGAGGGAGTGAACGGAGAGCAGCCGGGGAAGAAAAGAGATTCTGATTCAAAATGGTTTAGACTGAGGAGAAATTGAAAAGTGATGTCACAGGCGGGCTGCAAATTGATTGCCTAATAAGGGGTCTGCTAAGTTTGAATCTGTATTAAATTGAATCCTGTTAATGTACTGGTTACAACTTATTTATTAGTTACAACTTGCATAAGCAGAGGTACAAAAACAGTTAAAAATTTAAAAATACAAATTCAAAACTAATTAAATAAATAAGGATGGAACGTGAGGTGATGTGTTGTTTTTGCATGATGTGGAAGTTGGTGGACCCCATTGTGGTTCCCAGTGATCATGTCTGTACTGAATGTTGGTTACTGAAGCATTCTGGCTCAGAGTCGATGAGCTGGATTCTGAGCTTCAATCATTGCGACACATCAGGGAATGGGGGAGTTCGGTTAGATCCACCGACGTCAAGCCGGTGTTCTTCTCTGACCACTGCCTCCTGCTGGCCGACTGTCACCTACAGGACAAGCAGCGGGCTGGTAAGGGAACGTGGAAGCTGAACACAAAGCTGTTGACCCCGGGAAACATTGAGGAGCTCAAGAGGGACTACGCAGGTTGGAGAACCATGAAGCCCCTC
>NC_057743.1:23191704-23193266 GCF_004010195.1 Chiloscyllium plagiosum | reverse complement strand
TGGGACTTGATTGGCCAGGACCTGCTGGAGGTGTATGTCAGTATGCTTCGGGCAGGTACCATGAATGAATCCATGAGGAAAGGCATCATCACCCTCATCCATAAGCGGAAGGGGGAGAGGGAGGAACTCAAAAATTGGAGACCAATCTCACTGTTGAATGCAGATTACAAAATTCTGTCATATGTAATCGCCAACCGGGTCAGGTCTGCTCTGGGATCGGTGATTCACTCTGATCAATCCTGTGCTGTGCCGGGCAGGAAGATCGCTGAGAGTCTCGCACTCCTCAGGGATACAATCGCCTACGTGCAGGACAGAGGGTTGGACACCTGCCTGATCAGCCTGGACCAGGAGAAAGCCTTTGACAGGATATCACACAGGTATATGAGAGATGNNNCTCTCTCTCCTGCCTTGTTTGTGTGCTGCATAGAGCCATTTGCCGAGTCCATCAGGAAGGATGCAAGCCTGAGAGGGGTGACTATTCCTGGCTGCCGGGGCCTGCACATGGATGACGTCGCCGTTTTCTGCTCGGATCCGCTGTGTGTGCGCAGACTCATGTGCATGTGTGACCAGTTCGAACGGGCCTCGGGGGCCAAGGTAAACCGAGGCAAAAGCGAGGCCATGTTCTTTGGGAACTGGGCCGACCAATCCTAGATCCTCTTCACCATTAGGACCAATCACCTGAAGGTGCTGGGTATTTGGTTCGGAGGGGCTGGGGCATGCTCCAAGTCTTGGGAGGAGCGTATCAGCAAAGTGAGACAGAAACTGGGCAGATGGAAGCTACGGTCGCTCTCCATCGCGGGAAAAAACCTGGTCATCAGGTGTGAGGCACAGTCATTGCTGTTATACGTGGCACAGGTCTGGCCTATTCCCAGAACCTGTGCCGCTGCAGTCACCCGGGCCATCTTCCAGTTTATATGGAGGTCAAACATGGACCGGGTCCGAAGAGATGTAATGTACAAAGACTGGTGCAATGGGGGAAAAAACACACCCAATGCCACCCTCACCCTAATGGCCAGTTTTGTGTGTGGCTGCATCAAGCTGTGCGTGGATCCCCGGTACGCAAACACCAAGTGTCACTGCGTGCTGAGGTTCTACCTGTCCCCGGTGTTGCGAAGGATGGGTCTAGCCTCGCTGCCGCGGAACGCTCCGAGTAGTTGGACCGTTCCGTATCACCTGTCCTTCGTGGAGAAGTTTATGAAGAAAAACACCTTTGACCACAAGTCCATCAGGAAGTGGTCAGCACGTAGTGTCCTTGAGACGCTTCGGGCAAAGGAGAGGGCGGATCCTATCGAGCGGTTCCCTGAGCAGACTGCCCTCGAAGTGGCTGCAGGGAGAACAAGACTGTCACACACCTCCTTCTGGAATATGCCTATGCAGAAGAAGTCTGGAGAGAAATGCAGTGGTGTTTGTCGAGGTTCGACCCGAGCAGCGCCGTGACGCGGGACGCACACCGAGACGAACATCAACTGTGCCTGGAGGATCATCAACTCGGTGAAGGACGCTCTCTGGGTGGTCCGAAACCTGCTGATCTTCCAGCTGAAGGAGTTGACCCCGACTGAGTG
>NC_057743.1:23155458-23191645 GCF_004010195.1 Chiloscyllium plagiosum | reverse complement strand
TGTCGAGGTTCGTCCCGAGCAGTGCCGTGACGCGGGACTCCGTGCTCTACAGCCTGTTCCCCGGGATGCACACCGAGACGAACATTAACTGTGCCTGGAGGATCATCACTCGGTGATTGACGCTCTTTGGGTGGTCTGAAACCTGTTGATCTTCCAGCTGAAGGAGTTGACCCCGACTGAGTGTTGCAGACTGGCACATTCCAAGGTCCAGGACTACGTGTTGAGGGACACGCTGAAGCTTGGGGCAGTTGCCGCCAAGGCGCGGTGGGGAAAGACCACCGTCTAACATCTGCCTGCGTAAAGAAGAACAGGGGGCCCAAGCAGTCATTTGGGCTCTGCTGACGCCTCAGCTAAAAATGTAATCGTACCGACCTGTAAATAGGAATGATTACTCCGCTTTCCTGTTAATGTAAATGGAATGTTTACATATGTATGGCATGTCCAACTGTACAGACCACTAAAGTATATTTTTGAAATTAAAAAAAAGGGAGTTACCTGGATGTTGTGTTTCAGGAGATAGTCACACCCCTTAGATTTAATAACTCAAATTCAGCCAGTGGTCAGGGACAGGAGAGTGTGGCTGTGAGTGAGGAACATAGAAGAACCAGGAGGTGGAATTGCAGGATCCTCAGTCCCTGTCCTTGTCCAACAGGTTCAAGAGTTTTGCACCCTGTGTGGGTGGGAATGGGGACTGCAGGGAGGAATGAGCCGACCGACCGCAGCACCGTCGTGCAGGGAGCCATTCAAATGGGGGGAGAGAAGAGAAATGTTGTTGTAGTTGGGGATAGGATAATTAGAGGCATAGACACTGTTCTCTCTAACCAGGATCGAGAGTCCCGAAAGTGATGTTGCCTACCTGGTGCTTGGGTTCAGAATATCTTACCTGGGCTGCAGAGGATCTTGGAGTGGGACGGTAAAGATCCAGTGATCGTGGTTCATGTAGGTACCAGCAACATAAATTAAACTAGGCCAGATGTTCTGATAAGGGAATATGAAAAGCTAGGAGCTAAATTGAAAAGCAAAACCAAAAAGTTAATAATCTCTGGATTACTACCTGAGCCATGAGCTAATTGGCACAGAGTCAATAAGATTAAGCAGGTAAATGCATGGCTCAAATTTTGGTGTGGGAGAAATGGGTTTGAATTCATAGGGCAATGACACCAGTATTGGGGAAGAAGGAACCTATTCCGATGGGATGGTCTTCATCTGAATTGTGCTGGGATCAGAGTCCTAGCGAATCGTATAACTAGGGCTGTAGACAGGGCTTTTAACTATATAAGGGGGTTAAGGGCTCAGTTATAGGGGACATTAGAAAACCTGAATTAAAGGAGGAGGTAAGAGTGCAGAACTCAGGAGAGATTATAAAAGTCCCCAGCACAGACACAAATAGGACAGAGTGTATGAAAGGGATTAGCAATCAAAGTTTAAGCACACTGGACAAATGAATGACAATGAGAAGAGGGATGGCTAATACAGGACTGAAGATGTTATATCTGAATGAAGGCAGTATAAGGAATAAGATAAATGAGTTTGTGGCACAATTGAGATTGGCAGACATAATGTGGTGAGCATCAAGGAGACGTGGCTGCAAGGGCATCAGGATTGGGAGCTGAATATTCAAGGATATACATCCTCACAAAAAGATAGGGGTGTGGGCAGAGGAGTGGGATTGCCTCATTAGTAAAAAATGAACTAAATCAATAGTAAGAAATAGTAAGAAGTAGGATCAGATGGTGTAGAATTTGTGTGGCCAGAATTGAGGAACCGCAAAGGTTAAGAAATACATAGTTGGAATGATGTACAGGCCTCAAATAGTAATCTGGAGTGCAAGATACACCAGGAGATCGAAAAGGTGCATAGAATAGGCAAAGTTACAGTGATCATGGGGGATTTCAAATTACAGGTGGACTGGGAAAATCAGGCTGGTGATGAATTGCAAGAAAAGGAATGTGGAATATCCACGAGATGGCTTTTTGGAGCAGCTTGAGATGGAGCCCACTAGGGAACAGGCAATACAGGATTTAGTGTTGTGCAACAAGGCAGGCTGGATAAGGGAGCCCTTGGGAGGCAGTGATCATAATATGATTGAATTTACTCTGCAATTTAAGAGGAAGAATATAGAATCAGAAGTAACAGTATTACAGCTGAATAAAAGCATGAGGGAAGAGCTGGGTAGAATTGACTGGGAGAGGAACCTGGAGACAGTGAGGTCTGCAGATGCTGGAGATCAGAGTTGAGGGTGTGTTGCTGGAAAAGCACAGCAAGTCAGGCAGCATCCGAGGAGCAGGAAAATCAATGATTCAGGCCAGAGCCCTTCATTAGGGAATGTAGATTTTCCTGCTCCTTGGATGCTGCCTGACCTGCTGGGCTTTTCCAGCAACACACTCTCAACTGGGATAGGAACCTAGCAGGAAAGACAGTGGAACAGCACTGGCAGGAGTTTTTGCGAGTAATTCAGGAGACACAGCAGAGATTCATCCTGAGCAAAAAGAAGCAAAATACAGGGAGTATGAGGCAACCATGGCTGACTAGGGAAGTCAGAGACAGCATAAAAGCAAAAGAGAAAAGCATATAATGTGGCAAAGGGCAGTGGGAAACCAGAGGATTAGGAAGCTTACAAAAACCAAAAGAGGGCAACAAGAAAAGTAATAAGGAGGGAGAAGATTAAATGTGAGGGCAAGCTAGCCAGTAATATAAAGGAAGACTGTAAGAGTTTCTTCAGATATATAAAGGGCAAAACAGAGGCAAAAGTTTACATGGGACTGCTGGAAAATGACACTGGAGACATAGTAATGGGGAACAAGGAAATGGCTGAGGAACTTCGCGTCACTCCTCACGATGAAAGACATGAGTAATATCCTGAAAATTCAAGAGAGAGGAGGCAGAGCTGAGTATGGTGGCCATCATCAAGGAGAAGCTGCTAGAAAAACTGAATGGCCTGAAGGTGGATGAGTCACTTAGACCAGATAGTTGAAGAGATAGTGGAGGCATTAGTGGTCTTTCAGGAATCACTATGATAAGGGAGGGTCTCAGAGGACTGGAAAAACGCTAACATGACACCCTTGTTTAAAAAGGGAATAAGGCAAAAGATAGAAAATTACAGACTGATTAGCTTAACCTTGGTCGAGGGTAAGATCCTGGAATCCATTGTGAAGGTTGAGATTTCTGAATACTTGAAACCTTACGGTTAAATAGGGCGAAGTCAACATGGTTTCATCAAGGGGAGATCATGCCTGAGAAATCTGCTAAAATTCTTTGAAGAAGTAACAAGTAGGTTAGACCAAGGAGAGCCAATGGTCTACCTACCTAGACTTCAAGAAGGCCTTTGACAAGGTGCTGCACAGGAGGCTACTGAGTAAGATAAGGGCCCATGGTGTCAGAGACAAGGTGCTAACATGGATAGAAGCTTGGTTGTCTGGCAGAAAGCACATTGGGGATAAAAGGGTCTTTCTCAGGATGGAGGCCGGTGACAAGTGGTGTTCTGCAAGGCTCAGTGTTGGGACCACAACCTTTCACTTTATACATTAACAATCTAGATGAAGAAACTGAGGGCATTCTAGCTCGGTTTGTAGATGATACAAAGATAGGTAGAGGGACATGTGGTATTGAGCAGGTAGCAAAGCTGCAGAAGGTTTGGACAGGTTAGGAGAGTAGGCAAAGAAGTGGCAGATGGAGTACAACTAATGATGTCATGCATTTTGGTAGAAAGAATGGAGGCATGGATCATTTTCTAAATGGGGAGAAAATTCAGAAGTCTGAAGTGCAAACAGATTTGGAAGTTCGAGTCCAGGATTCTCTCAAGGCAAACTTGCAGGTTGAGTCAGCAGTTAGGAAGGCAAATGACAAACTTCTCAATCCCATTCTTCTGCTTTCTCCCCATAACTCTTGATCCCCTTGATATTCAAGAACCTATCTATCTCAGTCTTAAACATTCTCAATGATCTGTCCTCCAAAGTCTTCTGTGGCAATGAATTCCATAGATTCGCCACTCTCAGGCTGAAAACATTTCTCTTTATCTCTATTCTAAAGCATGGATAGAAGCTTGGTTGTCTGGCAGAAAGCACATTGGGGATAAAAGGGTCTTTTCAGGATGGAGGCCGGTGACAAGTGGTGTTCTGCAAGGCTCAGTGTTGGGACCACAACCTTTCACTTTATACATTAACAATCTAGATGAAGGAACTGAGGGCATTCTAGCTCAGTTTGTAGATGATACAAAGATAGGTAGAGGGACATGTGGTATTGAGCAGGTAGCAAAGCTGCAGAAGGTTTAGACAGGTTAGGAGAGTAGGCAAAGAAGTGGCAGATGGAGTACAACTAATGATGTCATGCATTTTGGTAGAAAGAATGGAGGCATGGATCATTTTCTAAATGGGGAGAAAATTCAGAAGTCTGAAGTGCAAACAGATTTGGAAGTTCGAGTCCAGGATTCTCTCAAGGCAAACTTGCAGGTTGAGTCAGCAGTTAGGAAGGCAAATGACAAACTTCTCAATCCCATTCTTCTGCTTTCTCCCCATAACTCTTGATCCCCTTGATATTCAAGAACCTATCTATCTCAGTCTTAAACATTCTCAATGATCTGTCCTCCAAAGTCTTCTGTGGCAATGAATTCCATAGATTCGCCACTCTCAGGCTGAAAACATTTCTCTTTATCTCTATTCTAAAAGGCCCTTACTCTAAGGCTATGCCCTCATATCCTAGTCTCTCTTGCCAATGGAAGCATGTTCCCAATATCTACTCTGTCCAGCCCATTCAGTATTCTGTATGTTTCAATTAGATCCCTCCTCATCCTTCTACATTTCATTTAATATAAACCCAGATCCTTAAGCCTTCCTCATATGTTAAGCTTTTCATTCCTGGGACCATTCTCATGAAGCTCCTCTAAACTTGCTCCATCCTTCCTGAGATATGGAGCCCAAACTGGGCACAATACTCCAAATGTGCTCAGACCAGAGCCCAATACAGCCTCTGAAGTACATCCCTGCTTTTATATTCAAGTCCTCCAATGATAAATGCCATCATTGCATTTGCCTTCCGAACGACTGACTCAACCTGCAAGTTTGCCTCTACCTATCTCTCTACCTATCTTTGTATCATCTGCAAACTTAGCTAGAATGCCCTTAGTTCCTTTATTCAGCCAGTTATTAAGAAGTCTCACAGACAATCAAATACTGAAACAATTATTTAAACTTTATTGCATGTAGCAACCAAATAAGACCCCTCATGTATGCAGGTTAAGCCTCACAACCCACATGATTAATGGTGGAATTTAGCTACAGTTGCAACCAACAAAGTCTTTCTCTGGATGTCCATGATTCAGTCCTTGTGCTGTGTTGTTCTCTGGAGTTCTGCTCAGGAGGAATCGAGGAGTTGATTTCTTATACAATTTTCCACCCTCAAAGTTTGTGGTGTGACATTATTGATAATCCTTTAGATTCTTCCATCCAAAATATTAACTACTCCACTGGAACCATCAAGTCTGCAGCTTGCCTTCTTATCAGAATTAGATTCTTTCTTCCTAGTTACATTTGGCATTGGCTTGTCTGTTTGAAGACACAGCTTTCCTGTATAGAAATTCTTCTATAGGGCAATCATTTGTGTTTGTAACATAAGACAGTCATTTGTCAAGCAGTTGTTAAAACTGTTTCGTTTATATAGCTTTGACTCCTCCTTTTCCCAGAGCTAGCTAATTGCTTTGAGTTCCTCTGTCACAGTTTGTCTTTGTCCTGTAAGTTTATTCCATACAGAGTTATTGCTGCTTCTTTTAATCTATGAACTGTTATTAAATTTCTGAAGTTTACACTATCACAAAAGGAATTAGAAATATTGGAAAGGTGGAATACAGGGATGAAGGACTTCAGTTATCTGGGAAATTTGGAAAAGTTCAGACTATTCATCTAAGTAACCCACTAGTCTTGAAAACATTTTTTAAGAATTGGTGATTAGTTGCTGTCCAAACAAAATCTAAAAATTTGTCACCTAGTTGTCCAGTATTAATCTCTCTCTACCATTCCTCAGTGCAAACTTCATTGCTTAGCAGTGCTCCCAGTCCACAAAACCAATAACATCAACCATGAAAAGCACTTAGAAGCTGCTTTATGCCATAGTATATACTGGTTCAAGAAGTATCTTTCAAATCAGTGTTGTAGCACAGTAGTAAAAGGTATATACACAAAAATCCTAATCTTGAGCTGAGGTGGTCTTTGTCTGTTGGTGGCTGGCTGGTGAGAATTATTCATTATGTTGAGATGTGTGTCAACATTTATTAAACATCCATTGGAGACCATGCGTCCTCATGGACAAAGGAGTTGAATTTCAGATGTGAGGTGAGAGTGACAGCCCTTGACATCAAGGCCACATTTAACTGAGAGTGGCATCAAGAAGCCCTAGCAAAACTGGGTATCCGGAGGCGAACTCTCCACTAGTTGTAACCATACCTGACACTTCGAAAGATGGTTGTGGTTGTTGGAGGTAAGTCATCTCAGCTCCAGGACATCTCAGTAGCAGTTCCTCAATGTAGTGTCCTAGGCCCAACCATCTTCAGCTGCTTTACCAATAACTTTCCCTTCACCATAAGGACAGAAGTGGGGATATTCACAGATGATTGCACAATGTTCACCACCATTTGCAACTTCTTGCATATTAAAACAATCCATGTTTAAATGCAACATGATCTGGACAATATCCTGGCTTGGGCAGACAAGTGCCATCTAATACTTGCATCACACAAATGCCAGGTAATGACCATCACCAATAAGAGACAATCTAACCACCAACCCTTGACACTGAATGGTGTTACCACCACTGCCTGGGGCTTACCACTGATGAGAAACTGAACACATAAACAGTGGCTACAAGAGCACGTCAGAGGCTAGGAAGATTAAACCAATTAACTCACCTCTTGACTTCCCAAAGTCTATCCACCATCTACAAGGCACAAGTCAAAGGTATGACGGAATATTCCCCACTTGCCTGGATAGCTGCAGCTTCAACAGAATTCAAGAAGCTGAACACATTCTAGGACAAAGCAACCTGCTTGATTGGCACCACATTCACTTCCTGCACCACTGATGCTCAGTAGCAGCAGTGTAAATTATCTTCAAGATGCACTGCTGCAATTCACCAAAGGTCCTTAGACCACACCATCCAAACCCACAACCACTTAGAAGGACAAGGGGAGCAGATACACCATCACCTGCAGTTTCCCCTCCAAGCTACTCACCATCCTGACTTGGAAATATTTCATTCCTTCATTGTCCCCCACTGGGTCAAAATCCTGGAACTTCCTCCTTGAGGGCATTATAAGCCAATGTACTGAGCAGTTCAAGAAGGTAGCTCTCCGCCATCTTCTCAAGGGCAGCTAGGGACAGGCAATAAATGGCGAGCCTGTGAAACCCATATCCCACAGTGAATAAAAAATTATGGAGCAGCCAAAATAGGCACATGAGACAACTGTTCAGCCCCCTCATATCTGCTTAACCATCTGATTAAATTGCAACTGATCATTATCTTAGCTTCATCTACCAGCCTTTACTCCATGTCAATCAACATCCTTATTTAATAAAAATATCAGCCTCAATTTTGAAGCCTCCAAGTGAGATTACAGAAAGATCTCGATCACTTAAGTCAATGGAATGAACAGTGGCAGGTGGAGTTTAATTTGGATAGATGCGAGTTATTGCATTTTGGTAAAAACAAACAAGACATACAATCAAAAGTAGAGCCTTTGGTAGCATTGTAGATCATGGGGTCCTAGGGGTTCAGGTACATAATTCTTTAAAGTTTGCATCAGAATAGATAGGGTGGTTAAGAAGGCATTTAGCAAACTTGGCTTTATTGCCCACATCTTTGAAAGTAGGACTTGGGACGTTATGTCCAGTTTGTACAGGATGTTGATGAGGCCTCTTCTGGAGTGGTGTCCAGTTCTGATTCTCCTGCTATAGGAAGGATATTGAGGAGAAAGTGAGGTCTGCAGATGCTGGAGATCAGAGCTGAAAATGTGTTGCTGGAACAGCGCAGCAGGTCAGGCAGCATCCAGGGAACAGGAGAATCGACGTTTCGGGCATAAGCCCTTCTTCAGGGCTTATGCCCGAAACGTCGATTCTCCTGTTCCCTGGATGCTGCCTGACCTGCATAGGAAGGATATTATCAAGCTGGAGAGGGTTCAAAAGAGACTTACCAAGATGTTGCTTGGGAATGGAGGGTTTGAGTTATGGCTGGATAGGCTGGGACTTTTTTTTTCGCTGGAGCGTAGGAGGTTGTGTGATGACCATTTGGAAGTTTACAGATAAGGTGACTGGCAGGTGTCTTTTCCCTGGGTGGGGGATTTCAAAACTAGGGAGCATATTTTTTAAGGTGATAGGAGAAAGATTTAAAAAAGAGACTAAGGGAAATTCTTTTTTTACGCAGGGGTTCGTGTGTGGAATGAACTTCCAGAGGAAGTGATGTATGTGAGTATAGTTACAATGTTTAAAAGACATTTAGACAAGTACATGCATAAGAAATATTTGAAGGGATACGGGCCAAGCACATACAGGTGAGACTAGTCTAGTTTGGAATTTTGGTCTGCATGGACTGATTGAACCAAAGGGTCTGTTTCTATGCTTATATAACTGTTAAGACCCCAAGAATCCAGCATCTTCTGGGAGGATTGTTTGAGAGGAGCAGGCGAGGTGAGGACCCTGTAACATGTAATCAGTATTATCAAGAAGAGTGGGTGGAGTGAGGACATAGTCACAGGCATCAGTATCACTGAAAGCAGTGAGTGAGTTGAGGACCCCGTGACAGGCAGTCAGCATAACTGGAGAGGGTGCAGAAGATGAGAACCCTCATAGAGAAGCAGACAGATTAGTGTAGACGTGAGTGGGACATAAAACATAAATAAGAGTTTTCTAGTCCAAACTTAAGTAGGAGTAAGAGTCAAAGCAAGGATTCATATTTTATTTAGTTAAACTATGTTTGGGGCGTTCGTTCCTGTGATTTACACACCTTGCAGTGTATGGGAAATCATAACAGTCTGATGATGACAGGTGCCTCTGCCTGGAACAAATTAAGCTCTGGGATTTAGAGTTTGAATTGCAGCTGGGGGAGAATGGGTGTTTCAGGTCATGATCTGAATAGATTTAAGATAAGAGATAGAAGGCTGAGATGAGAATTGAAGACAATTATTTTCATTCAGACAGTTGAGGGAATCTGGAACTCACTGTCTGAAAGGATGGTCAAGTCAGCAAAACTCTCATAACATTTGAGTATAAAGATATTCAATTGTTTCCTTAGACTCCACAGTTGTGGGGAAAAGCTGTAAAATGAAATTAGTGTCATCAGATCTTTGTTGTCTGGTCTGGACAGGCCATCTGACCTCCTTCTGTACTGTAAATATCTGAGTTTGTATGGAATGTGCTTTCTGATTATGCTAAGATCATATCATTGTAATTTCAATTTTATCAATCATTAAACAATGCTACAGAATTCCTAAGATAATACTTAGGAAATATGCTTGGGTGACAAGAATAAAAAAATTGAATCAACACTTGCAGGATCACAAATGGGAATGTTTATTACAATGTAAACTAATTTTTAAAATAAAGGTCGTTACAGAAACAAACTTTTAAAACATGAAATAAAAATGAGAATTATATTTGGCTTCAGAACCTTTCCCATATGAAATAATTAGCTCATGTCAAATAGTAAGTGCAAATATGACAATGTGATAAGACTCCAAATACATGGTATCACCCACTATACTGAATATTTCAGTTTTTACAGACAACTGTAACACAGGCCAGAGACTACAGCCTCAGTCAGGTTTGTGCACCTGAAGACATCATGCTTTCTTCTCTTTGAATGTGTGGGCTTGAAGGTTTCGAAAGACCTGTGTTCAGTACTCTAGTCTGTGATGAATAAATCTAATTGAAGTGATGTGGATCAGTAGCTCCAAATAAATGACAATATGGAATCCAAATGCTCTGTGGTGCGTAGTCTCAAAGCACTGTGGTATACAGTTCCAATCCAGTTCTGCCTGAAGTATCGCAAACCCAAATTAAAACTAAACTTAGACGCCATCTCAGTAATTGTACAGACATTAACACACAGACTAAGGCCTGAAGAGAACACTGCTGGTCTGCAATGTCCCAGAAGTAAAAACAAGACTGAAGAGAGCACTTTGCATTAAACAGCTCCAAGATCATTTAGAGTTAGTGTGCCAAAACTAAAGAACATTTCACTTTTATATCCTACAGAACGTGGGGTTCTAAGCTCATCACACACCAGGAGCATTTCTGAAAGACAAGTGAACAAATACTACTGACTTATACAGAATTTTAAATTGCCAGGTTTCAATTCAACAGTGTTGATCAGTCATTTCATACTATTGTCAAAATGATCAAAACTTGGAAACTACAGAATTATCTCAGGAAAAAGCAATGGGCAATTAGGTGTAGGGAGCATCATGAAAGACAAAAATAACATTTTTAATAAAACATTTTCCTTCTCAATGTGACTTAAGTTCCAAATCAAACTTTTTTCCATGGTTCCAAGCACATTGAGACTCTCAAAGACAAACACTTAACTACATGAAATAAATCATTTTTATTTAAAATTCAGAATATAATCTTATGAATGAAGACTCCAATAGCTTTTCCCTTTGATTCATGAGCTGCTAATCTGAGTTCCCTTTGTGTACTTTAACCCTTCATATATGTACTTTGCTTCTCTAAAACAAATTGTAAAACATGGAATTGTTTTTCTTCAAGTATCTGAACATAAAAAGCAGGATAACAGATTCACTCTGCCCTCGGTGGATGCCTAAATTTAATGCCTCCTATCATTACTGAGAATCCTAGGCAAAAGGACGAATTCCACATTACTGGGTTCCAAATGACTTCACAAAAATCCACAACTAGCAGTTTCATCTTTTCACTGATTCTATCAGCTTTTGTCACACTCTTAAGTGTATTAGCAGGTTATCTGTTTTCAATCACCACCCCTGGGCTGTTGTACCGAGAACTCTGCTAAAATACAACTTCTGAGAAATCAAAGGATTCATTTGGGAGCATCATTACACTGATCCCAATCCTATTTATTTCATATCTGCCAATGATTTTCTCTTGAATGTGATCAGAGATCAATTTTTTTTTATTGTAATAGTGTCACCCACACATTATTTGCACCAATTGGGGGAAGCTGTGGATACCAAGTTAGAAACAAATCATGTTGCCATGGAAATCACAGCAAGAGTAGAACAACAAAGCTTGACTGAATTGTAGTGGTTACTAATGGCAACAGAAAGTCCTCCAACCAGGAGTCTGTTCCATTCCAAAATGAAACAAACTGTTAATGCTGGAAATGCACAGCAGGTCCTTCAGCAGTTAGAATTTTACCTCAAACAATAATCTAGCTTCAAAAGTATCCCCAGCTTTCTCTGTATTGTTCAAACTAAACCCCAGGTTTGTGCACATGAACAAATTTCCCTGCAGAATTGCTCTACCAATGATTCTGTTTGCAGTTTTAGTGTTTGAACAAAACGCATAAAAACAAAAGAATAGTTGGTGTTAAGTCAGTCATACAGACCATTCAGCCCAACTCATCCAGACATCCCAGTCTGACCTGGTCCCATTTGCCAGTACTTGGCCCATATCCCACCAAATCCTTCCTAGTCAAATACCAGATGCCTTTTAAATGTTGTAATTGAACCCGCCTCCATCACTTCCATTGGCAGCTTGCTACATACATGCACCATCATCTCCGTTAAAAAATTACCCCTTGGATCCTTTTTGAATCATTACCCTAAATCTATGCCCCCAAAATTTGGACTCCACTACCCTGGGGAAAAGACCTCAGAGTTTCACCCCATCCATGCACCTCATGATTTTATAAACCTCTATAAGATCATTCCTCAGCCTCCGATGCTACAGGGAAAAAAAACTCCAGCCAATTCAGATTCTCCCTTTCACTCAAACCCTCCAGCAATATCCTTGTAAATATTTTCTGCACCGTCCCAACAATATTTTTCCTATAAAAGGGCAACCAGAACGGTATGCTGTATTCTAATAGTGGCCTCACCAATGTCGTGCACAGCTACAACATAATGTCCCAACTCCTATACTTAATGTCTGACCAATGAAGGCAAGCGTGCCAAAACACCACCTTCACCACTCTGTCTACCTGCTTGAAAAGAATTTACATATTACAGAAGAGAAGGTACAGAAGAGGTGGTGCTGGAAGTCTTAAAACGCATAAAGGTAGATAAATCCCTGGGACCTGATCAGGAACTTTATGGGAAGCTATGGAAGTGATTGCTGGGTCCTTTACTGAGATATTTGCATCATCATCATCCATGACTGAGATGCCGGAATACTGGAGGTTGGCTGATGTGGTGCCATTGTTTAAGAACAACTATAAGGAAAAGCCAGAAAACTATAGATAGGTGAGCCTTATGTTAATGGTGGGTAAGCTGTTGGAGGGATTCTGGAGGACAAGATTTACATGGTAAGGCAAGGACTGATTGGGATAGTCAACATGGTTTTGTGCATTTGAAATAGCATCTCACTAACTTAACTGAGTTTTTTTTAAAGAGGTGTAAAAGACTGATGAAGGCAGAGCAGTAGATGTTCTCTATATGGACTTCTGCAAAGCATTCATCAAGGTTAGTAGACTGATAAAAAAGTTAGATCACATGGGATCTAGGATACGAAAATTCTGGCACCTCCAAGGTAGGAGACAGAAGAGGGTGGTAAAAGGTTGCTTTTTGGATTGAAGAATCTGTGCCACAAGAATCTGTGCTGGGTCCACTGCTTTTCGTCATTTACATAAATGATCAGGATGAGAATATAAGAGGGATGGTTACTCAATTTGCAGTTGAGAACAAAATAGGTAGTGTAGTGACCAGTGACGAAGGCTATCTCAAAGTACAACACGACCATGACCAGATAGGCCAAAGAGTGGCAGATGGAATTTAATTTAGAAAAATACCAGGTGTTGCATTTTGGTATGGCAAACCAAAATAGGACTTAAACAGTTATTAGTAGGGCCCTGGGGAATGTTGTCAGACAGAGAGACCTAGGGGTGCAGGTACATAGTTCCTTGAAAGTGGAGTCCAAGTCTGTTATCTATTTCTGATGTATCTGGTTAGTGAGCACCTCTGAATTTGTTTTGTTAGTGCTTTTATGTTTTTTGTCTTTTCCAGACCAGTCCTTTCAATACTGACCTGACGGACAATAAGTATTGTGCAAAGTCAACCAACTGCAAAACAAGTATTCACCTAACATTATGCGCTGCAAAATCCTCGAACTGCTGCAGGTCCAACTGCAGAAGCTTAGCTAACATAAAAGTAATCATTCCTTTTCATGGCTTCCAAGCTCACATGAATACAGACATACAAACACTGCAGTTATATCCACAATTAACAAAATCAGTATTGTCTATTTTAAATAGGTGTGAGTACTGCTGCAAATTATAGGTGTCAGAGCCAAGATCTTTCAGCTGCTGTCGCTTGGCAGGTGAACGAGCAGGTGTAGGCACCGATGAATGTCCTGTCTCATTAAATGGCTCTGAAAATCAAAGTCATTGCAGTGCAGGATAGAAGATTCTGGAATGTTGCACAGAGAGGAAGAAGGTCACATTGTCATTTTATGCTGCCGCAGTTTCATTGATAGAAAATCGTGGCTTAAATTGTGCCTTGTGATGATTCCAACAATCTAAAACAAAAGAAAAATAAAATGTGATAGGATTTGATCAACTTCCATAGTGTCACTGAATATGCCCTTGCTCCCCTTGCTTCTGTCTTTTTTTTTTAAATCAAATTTGACACTGAATCACTTCAACAACTTTGAAGTAATTTTCATTTGGTATCATAATGCCATGCCTATTGACATATTTACTGACATGATGGATCATTAATCAGTGCCAGGAAGAGAATCTGATGAAATTCCACCTCAATCCCTGAAGATAAACAGGTATAACCCATAGAAAAACAGAATTTCCTAGACGCAATTTCAACATCTTCAGCTGTGATCCACTGACTAATTGAATATTTGGCTCTGGACATGAGGGCAGTGAAAGATCCCAGATCCTTACTACAAATTCAGGTTGACCTGGGACAGCCAACAGTAAATATGGAATAGAGCTGGTCAAAAAAAGCAAGCTTGCATTTTCTTATTTCTAATTCTCCCCGATCTACCAAGGAAGCTTACCAATTATTAACAGATGCACATTATAAATAGAAAGCCCATAAGGTTACTTTTTAACATCTGTCTGACTTGTTGCGATTATCATTTGTTTCAAACGTGCAACATACTCAGCTTTAAATAAGGGTTGAACTCTCAGTTGAACTCAAAAAGGTTTGTTAACAAGTATTTAGAGTAGACACATCAGAAATACAGGTTACCTTGCGATCGCTGGGATCCCATATGTTCTTATTTTATTCTTATTACTAGTATTTCAAAGCATGCAGAACAGGAGGCACTTGAGTCTGAACATCTTGGGTGTTAAAAACGGTGGAGCACATTTTCAGGCTAACACCAATTTGGGGAATGAGCACCTCAAAATCAAAAGTAGAATATATAGTGAACACTGACTGAGTCATTGATGCTTACCTGACCACCGAATCCCAATCAAACTATTAAATGACCACTATCACCCCAGTAGTGAGCCTGTTCCTCTGGGTTTGTCTGTCCCATCAGCAGAACAGACCCACTAGATGTGGTAATAGAGTGGTGTACATTCAGAATGATTTGCCTGTGGGCCATTGACTGTGGGCTCCAAGAAATCTCAAAAACGGGCAAGGAATCTTCCTGATTAGCACCTATCACCCCTGCACCAGCTGATGAATTCACACTCTGACATATTAAATACAACTTGGAGGAGCACCTAGCATAGTAAGCACCAGAAAATACTTTGGGTGGGGGACTTCAATATCCATCCTCAAAAGTGAGTCAGAAGCCACACTACTGAACAAACTGGCTGGGGCATAAAAGACACTGCAGCAAGCAATGAGTGAATCAACAAGAGGGAAACATTTTCCTGACCTCATCCTCCCTACTCCAACTGTCATAGATGACTGTTCATGTCTATTGTAGGGATGACGACTGCACAATCAATGTGTAGAAAAAGTCCAGTCTTCACGATGATATATGACAGCATGTTACGTGGTATTAACAGACAGAGCTCAAACAGATCGAGCAACTTAAGACTGAAAGTCCATGAGGCATTGCAGGTCATCAGCAGTGTCAGAATTGTATTCAACTACAATCTGTAACTTGATAGTCTGTCTTATTTCACAATCTACCAACATTAATATCTGTTTCAATGAACAGTTCAGGAAGGCATGCCAGCAGCATCAGGACTACCTGGTGAATGAGATGGCAATCTAGTGAAGCTACAGTATATAAGTGGCTATTTGAATAGTAGCAGCAGTATGTCATCGACAGAGCCAAATGATCCCTCAACCAATGGATCAGATAAACTCTGCAGTTCTGCCACACTCAATCATGAATGCTGTTAGATAATTAAATAACACTTTGAAATTGCAAGTTCCACAAATGTTCTCACGTTCAATAATGGGAGAGCCCAGCAGATCAGTACAAAAGACAAGGCTGAAGTATTTGCATCAGTCTTCAGCCAGAACAGTTGATTGGATGATCCATCTCCATTTCTTCCTGAGGTCCCCAGTATCATAAATGCCAGTCTTAAATCTAATTTACTCACATGATATTAAAAACTGCTGAAAGCACTGAATACTGCAAAAGCTGTGGTACTGACAATATTCAATCATATTGAAGACTTGTGCTCTGAAATATGCTGTAGCCTTAGCCAAGTTGTTCCAATAATTACAAAACTGGCATCTAGCCACCAATGTGAAAAATGGCCTAGGCATGTTCTGTTTATTAAAAAAAACTAATCAAAACTAGCCAATTATCACCCTCTCAAAGAAAATAAAACTGAACAGAAGCAAAGAATACGCATGCTGGAAATCAGAAACAAAATCAAAAATTGCTGGGAAAACTCAGCAGTTCAGGCAACATCTCTGGAGAGAAAACAGTGCCAATCCAGTGACCCTTCTTCATAAGCAGTTCTACATTATTGCCCCATTAGTCTACTTTCTATCATCAGCAAATTGACAGAAAGGATCAGCAAGTATTATTGTCTGGCACTGGAAATAACCTAACTGAAGATTAGATTGTGTTCTGCCAGTCATTCAGTTCCTGACCCTAATCCAACTTCAGTCCAACATGGACAAAGATCTTAACTCCAGAAATGAGATGAGCGTGAATGGCCTTAATAACAAGGCAGCATTTAAACAAGTGTTTGGAGGCAATTTGGATATGACAAGTTCATCTGTAAATCCACATGAATTTCAAGCTAGCATTAGAATGAGGTAGAGTTTTAGATATCTTCATGAGAAATAATAATTTAATGTTTATTTTTCATTTATTTTATTCAAGCAAGTTGTCAGGTTAAAAAAGAAATTAAACTGCACAGACACGCTCAAATGCTGATGCAGCAGACAGACAGACTTCCATGGAAAATGGCTGATCCAGCATGAACCCTGAGACCTTATTTGGAAATGGAATGTCAGGATGACCCTGTACCACACCAAGACAGAAAAAGGAATAGGATTTAGTCAAGGATGAGAACGAAGCATAGGTTTCAGAGCAGAGACAGATGGCACCTGGGATAATAGGGAATGGTGAGATCATGGGTAATTGGCTCCTTGACACTTTTGGAATGTGTGAAAAAAGAAAAAGTTTGTCTAAAACAGACCATCTTGGAATTCAATATACTGTCTACTTGATTTACAATGTAGAAATATATGATGAATTCTTGTCAAGTTAGATTGCGACCTCGTAACCTTTTCTGGGGTGGACTCTCCCAACAGTCATTCAATAAATACTCATTGACCTATTTAGAAGTTCCTGCGATTATTTCATGAACTAAGCTACTGCAACACAATGGTGTCAAGGAGCCCTGGGAAAACGTAGGAATCAGGGAAAATTCTCTGCTGGTTGAATTCATACCAAGCACAACGGCAGATGGTTCTGGTTGTTACAGGTCAATCACCTCAGTCTCAGGATAATGTCTTTGGATCAACTGTCTTTAGCTGTTTAACTTTCCCTCCATCATAAGGTCAGAAGTGGGTATGTTTGTTAACAATTGCCCAATGTTCAGCACTATTCATAAACACTGCAGATAGCAAAACCAATGTCTACATACAACAAGATCTGCACAATATCCAGGCATGGGCTGATACATGGCAAGTAACATTTGTGTCACATAAATGCCAGGTAATGGCCAACTCCAACAAAAGCAAACCTAACCACTGACATTCATAGGCAGAGTCTTTGCTGAATCCCACTAACAACATCCTGGAGGTTACCAATGACCAGAAACTGAACAAGACTGGCCACATAAATATTGTTTCTACAAGGGTAGCTTACAGCTGGGAATAGACAAATAACTCACATCCCATCTCCCCAGTGCCTATCCATCATTTATGATTCACAAGTCAGCAGTGTGATGGAATACTTTCCATGTACCTGATTGTGTGCAACTCAGAGAGTGGTGGCTGTGTGGAATGCTCTGCCCCAGAGGGCATGGAGGCCCAGTCTCTGGATTCTTTTAAGAAAGAGTTGGATAGAACTCTCAAAGATAGTGGAATCAAGGGTTATGGAGATAAGGCAGGAACAGGATACTGATTAGGAATGATCAGCCATGATCATATTGAATGGTGGTGCAAGCTCGAAGGGCTGAATGTCCTACTCCTGCACCTATTGTCTATTGTCTATAACTCCAACAATACTCAACAAGCTTGACACCATCCAGGCCAAAGCAGCCACATGATTGGCACTCCACCCACCACCTTCAATACTCATTCCCTTCACCAAAGTACAGCGACAGTAATATGTTATGTCAGTGAGATACGCAGGTAATTTTAAGGATAAACTTCAGAGTTAATTGAGAGTAGGCAATACTCATTGAATGTTGTATTTTTAAAAGCTGGTCTCTGGGGATGTGGTGGTAGTGTCCTACCTCTGGACCATGAGGCTTGGGTTCAGTCCCACCTGATCCAGACATTTGTGATTACATTTTTGAACATTAATATGTTCAAAGGTTCATTAGAAAATATTGAAATATCTAAAAGCAGGGTTCTTTCGGTCTCTTGCGGTGCAATGGTGGCATCCCTACATCTGGGCAACAGGACTTGTGTTCAAGTTCAATCTTCTCCAGAGGTGCATCATAACACATCTGAACATTACCTTCTCTTCTGGCAATATTTTGATTTAGTTCGTTCCTTTTTTGTTTTCCATTCCGTTCCTTCAGTTTTATTAGTGCCACACTGGCCTTGGTGGGCAGTGGTGTGACATAACATGTTTGAACAGGTTGATTAAGAAATAATTGGTTTCTTAACAGTGGGGGTGCGTTTCTGAACAGGGAAAGTATCCAGAAAGGAAATGTGGAAACTAATATTTGTGCTCAACTATGGATTTACAATTGATCCTTGTAAATCTCTCTTTTGCCGCCTAACTCAGCATTTCGATACTGATCAATAAAATGCACTCTGCAAGATGCAGTCAAGTAACTCAAACAACTCCAACAGCACCTTGTATTACTACCATCTAGAAGCACAAGGGCAGCAGATACATGAAAACACTACCACCTGCATGTATTCCTCCATGCCACACACTATCCTGCAGTGGATCTTCATCACTAGGTCAATATCATGGAAACCTCTTTGTACAGAATTGTGGGTACCCAAGATACACTCCAAAGATTGCAGCAATTCATGAGGCAGCTCATCATCACTTTCTCTAGGGCTACTTGGAATAGACAATTAACATTTACTTTGCCAGTGATGCCCACATTCTATGAAGGAATTTTAACCACACACACAACCCCATCCCTAATGATGCCTCCCGTCATGAATCATGTATCTAATAATATGACTCCGTCCCTAACTCACCTCTCCCACAGCATTGACCACTGGCAGATGTCTCAATCCCATGGTGCGGAACAGGTTGAAGACCTGAGACACATGCGTGTTTGGCGAGACCGTGTAAGGACAAGGATTCATGTAAGGCGTAATATCCTACAGCAGAGGCAAGACAACTGTTTCAACATAAGGTTATATAAAGAACATTAATCTGGAGATCGCAACTTGTAAAGAAAATTATTATCCTCCTCTTTATGTTACCCCACCCCACCCCACAAGCTGGCAGCATCCATCACAACCTTGTCTCCCAGACTCTAAATGACATATATTAATCTTTTAAACACACATTATAGTCTATAATAATTCAATCATCAACACTCTTGCTTCTGTCAAAAGGTCAGAAGTTGAAGTCTCACTCCAAATATTTGAACACATAACATAGGCAAACTTCCAATAAGGGAGTGTTGTGCTTTGGAGGTGCTGTCATTCAGATGCAATATTACATCAATTGTCTCAATCACTTTTGCTCTTGGACGTAAAGACCCCATCGCAGAGACTCAAAGAGAACGGTAGATTTTCCTCCAATGTTCACTCCCCTTTCAACATCACTTAAAACACACTGATCATTATCACATTGCTATTTGCTGGAATTTGTTAAGTGCAAATTGCCTGCATTACAAGTGATGGTGGGCTCAAGCTGGGTATATTCAGCAAGGTGTAGAAACTGAGTGTATGTTTTTGAGGATGTCACTGACAGACAGCATGTACATGAGAAATAGGAGGGAGGCAATGATAGGGATCCTATAGATAATGGTGCAGCAGCACAAAGAGAAGACATTCCGGTCATTCTTTGCCAAGAATGAACAAATGGAATCAACTACGTGCAGTTCTACCTAACTAGATCTCAGAGATGACGCAGTGGAGATTAGTGTTGTCAATCACATTGAAAGCTACAGATAGGCTGAAAAGAATGAGGACAACTAGTTTACTGTTTTTATGCTCAGGGAGAATAACTTTGATATGGGCAATGGCAGGGATTGGAACATGATTGGAGAAGTTCAGGAATGAATTAGTAGAAAATATTTGGGAGGCAATAACATATTGAAGAATATGTTATTGCATCTCACTGCGTCTCACTGCACCTGACAAAGGGGCTGCCCTCCCACAGCTTGCGTTTTCAAATAAACCTGTTGGACTCTAACCTGGTGTCGTGTGACTTCTGACATTCAAGAACAAACAAAGCAAAACAAAACAGGACCCAACTGAAGTTTCAATAGATAGAACAATGATTGGCTAAACTAGTTTTATAGTATAGTCATTCAACAAATAGAGCCAAGAAAAGTTGCAGTAAGAGTGAATTTAACAAAGTACGAATGCATAAAGTACGGTCAATGATTACTATTTGGCATGAAATAGTATGAAAATAGTTATGAAGAGAGATTAGAAAGAGTGGGATTGTTTTCCTGGATGCAGAGAAAACTGAGGGGAGACATGATTGAGATGTATAAAATTATAAGTCACATAGTTAGAGAAGAAAGGAAGGATCATTTCCCCTTAGTGCAGGGAGAAACGACAGAGGCAGATTAAGGTGAGCGGCAGTAGATTGCAAGGGGATGAGGGGAAAACTTGTTTCACTGACAGGGTGATGGGAATCTGGAACAGACTGTCAAAAGGGTAATAAAGGCAAAAAACCCTCATAACATTTAAGCAGTATTTAGATGTGCACTTGCAATGTCAAGGCATTCAAGGCAGTTGGCCAAATGCTCAAAAATGGGATTAGAGTAGCCAACTGGTTGTTTCTGACTGATAGACTTGATGCGTCAAAGGGCTATTTTCCATCCTGTAGACTTACGAGCATGATTACATGAATATGACTACTGTTGAGAATCTAGGGCTCCCCAGTGGCTACAAACAGATTCTCATGAAAAATAACAGCAACAGGAGCAGAAATGGGAGGGGTGTATGTGCCTATAAGTGCACACAAACCCACATCTCTTCCCCAATATTACATAAATGCTGCAAAGTCAGACCAAGTTCTTTCTGCCCTGTTGATAAAATGAATCGGATCACAACAGCTGCTGGGCCCTCATCCACTTGTACCTACAGCTTCAACAATGACTTACCACAATCATGCGTGGGTTGAGGAGGGTCAGGTCAAGGTCATGAACATCGGGATATCGTGGATAATCTTCAGTCATCTCCAAATAGGATAGTCGTGGTTGGGTGGAACTCTGGAATGCAGTGAGAACGTGACTGAAGTGACAATTGATAAAAAGAAATGACCAGCACATAATCATTATTGATTAGTGGGAATATCAGGAACTTCTTAGGTTATCCACTCAACACAATTCCATTTTTGCCCCATTGCTACATGAAATTGTTTCTCTGAGTATTATGGGGTTTTCCATTCCCTCTTGCTACTTTGGAATCTGTTCTCGATGATCAAACTTCCAAATGTGTTCCTAAATTTGCCTGTTACTAGTTTGAGACAGTATTTCCTTGTCTTAGTAGCTGGTTAGTTTAAATGTTATTACATATTTAGTCTTCCCATGCTGTTAACCAACTTTCCTCTCAGAACCCTGCTTTCAAGGTTCAGAATAAAATTTTATGCTCATCTCAGAGCTGGAACTGCACTGATCAGCCTCATGGTTCTTGCCTGCATTTTCCCAGTTCTTCAATGTTTGCCTTGTACCTCAGTAACTAGATTTAGACATAGTTGCAGTCTGGTCAGAGACTGCAATCTGTATAGTTTGATTAGGGCTTCCTCTGACATACTCAATGCTGGCTACATAGTTCAGCATTCATCTTTTCTAATTGCTGCTCTGCACTGGCTGAACATATTAATTGTGTAAGACTAAGTATTTTACCTTCACTTTCGACTATTTCAGCATCATTCATGGCGTATACCCCGACTAAATATATTATTCTCCTGCATGCTCAACATTATAGTTTTAAAAACGCTACAGTTGGCTTTCACTGATATGCTGCTGAATCAACTTCCCTTTCAAATTTACTTTGCTTTTGGAATTAGCCCCTTTAAAGTTATATACTTGGCTCCTGGTCCTTGTTTCTGAATCCCAGATAATGTTGAATTTGACTATTCTGTTGTCGCTGTTTCCCAAAGATGCTACGACCTCCATTTCCTGTTGTCTGAGTCACTCACAAATACCAAGTCAAGATCAGCTGCTTTTCCTAGCTCTCTGACAAATGGTTCATGAAGCAGTCAGCCATTATCATTTACCAAGCCAGGCAGCATCATGAGGAGACACTGACGTTTCAAGTGTAACCCTTCTTCAGGACTGGGGGTGGATGAAAGGGGAACTGCAGATAAAGGGGTGGGAGGGGCAGGGTGGTGAGGTGGAGATAGGTGGAGGGTACAACCTGATTGGTCAATGGGAGGAATGAATCCAGGGGGTGGCTGAGAGGAATGGAAGGGAGGGGGAGGGGCTGGGAAGGGTGGTTATTTGGAATTGGAGAACTCAGTGTTGAGTCCTCCAGGCTGCAAGCTCCCAGGTGGAAGATGGGGTGTGGTTCTCCAGTCTACCTTGGATTCCAGCATCTGCAGTTTCTTTGTTATGACTTCTCCACCTCCTGATGCTGCCTGGCTTGCTGTGTTCTCCCAGCCTCCTGCTTCTCTACCTTGGATGCCAGCATCAGCAACTTTTTTGTCTATCAAATAACCTCCCTTCCCATCCCATGACTCCCTTCCCAGCCCCTCCCCCTCCCTTCTATTCCTCCCAGCCGCCTACTGGATTCATTCCTCCCATTGACCAACCAGGTCATACCCGCTTCCTGCCTTCACCTATCCCCACCTCACCACCCTGCCATCCCACTTCCCCCCACCCCATTTATCTGCAGCTCCCCTTATACCCAACCCCAGTCCTGAAGGGTTACACCTGAAAAATCGACTTCTCTGTTGCCTGATGCTACCTGACTTTGCTGTATTCTCCCAGCCTGCTGCTTGTTATCTTGGATTCCAGCATTCGCTGTTTTTTTGTCATTATCATTTACCAATTGTCAGCTATTTGGGTTATATAAAAATGCATCATTAACTGAAGTTATCCATTAGATTAACTCTCCTCTTAAAAAAAGTCTCTCTTCTCAGAAGAGATCATCCTTCCTATTTAGTGCTGGTTCCTAAGAGCTAAGCTTTGGTTTCAAACAGTGACAATATTAATCCAAAGTAGCTTATCATATAGATCTTCTTAAACTTTCCATATGATCAAGTTGACCTAACCTCCCAGGAATTCCTGATATCTCAGGCTACGTCACATTTTCTGAACACATTCAAACCACTTAAATTCAATAACAAGCTTTAGATTCAGCCATATTACATTACAGCAAAGCTCAACAATTCAATAAATGTCAAGAGCTACATAATTTTACTTCTAATGTTTTTACTGTCCAAAAAATTTTCTTGCTACAAATCTGTCTTTTTTCATGATCTTGTCTTTAACTTGGTCACTAGGTTTCTGTATCTGCACCTTATTGTTGCCATTCTTCCAATGGACAGCCCATATCGTATCTGTTTAATTGCAAATATTTTGATTGCTACCTCAATGCTCCTTACACGTTCTCTGTCCTCAATTGGTCTAATAGCAGGGTCCTCAAATGCCAGGTTCATTGCTTGTCCCTCATTATTATCACAATTCTTCTGGTAAATTTACTTTGTACCCCAAATAATGTAAATGCACCAGAGATACTTTTTTTTCTCAATTTTACAAAGTGCATCCTAATTCCTCCCTGTGCTGTTCTCTGGATTTGCTCTGGATCACAAGAATGAGTGTAGTTTTCTGTAAATATTATTCAAGTCAGTCTCTAAGATCACTATTTACTCTTTAAATGGGATCCCTAGTGGGAATTCTGTAGATGTTTATTCAGTTAAACCAATCAGATTGCCTCAGTCCAATTCCAAATGTATGACAGTAACAAGATATTGCAGATACTGGAAATCAGAAATAAAACAAAATACTAGAAATAGTCAGGGCACAGACATGACACATTACTTTTTTTCTCTTCCCACTGATATTGTCAGATCAAGTGAATGAGCAATTGAGTCTTCGAGTCTATGCTATACTTGTCCTGAGCATGTTATAACTGCTGGCACTGGGAGTCATATTATTACCCATCAAAACATGTACCTCCTTTATCCACACAAAAAAACTAATGACTTTAAGAAAAATAAAAAAACATAAGTATATTTTAAGGAACTTACTGAATGTGTCTCTGAGTAGCAAACCCCACGCACAAGCAGTGTAACCAGCTGTGATCTCAGAATAAGACCATGGAACGTCAAAGGTCGAAAGCGCTCTTCCATTGTCCATTCTTCACTGGGAGACTGGTCTGGATAAAGATTTGGATAGGGGGGATGTCTGTAGGGGAGGAAGGCATAAGTGACTGAATGGGCACAACTGTACAACTGTGAACAGGACAACTGCAATTCACGTAAGTGTTTGTGTTCAAATATCAGTGCAAACAAGAAAGTGGTTCAAATATCTCAATGTGCCCATTAAAATAACAGGCTTTCAGTCAAATAAAATTCAAATACCAATTAGAGTTCCAATTCACCAAAACATTTCCTCGCCTCACTTTCTCATCCTACATAAATGCCAATAACCTAGAATATGACCATCTATCCACCACAGTTTCAGAAAGTTAATTAACACATTTAAAAAATATTTGAAACTTATTTCAGCAACGGTAAAATTGTTATAGCCCATTGGGTTAAAACTTCATACTAATGTCATTTTGAAAGGATGCAGGATGAAGGGTCACAATCGCTTCTCATTTACATTGTCACTCAATTTTCCAGTAACAGCCATCACCAAATATTACATAGAGACCATTATCCAGCATTACAATAAACAAAAACCAAAAGAATTGTGAATGCTGTAAATCAGAAACAAAAATAGAAATGAAAACGTTCAGCAGGTCTGGCAACATGTGAGAGAAATCAGAGTTAATGTTTCAGGTTGAGTGACCCTTCCTCAAAACTGATGGTAGCTAGGAAAACGTCAGTTTATATGGAGAAGACAGGGTAGGGGGAAGGGGTAAGGAGTAAACAATAGGTGGGGATAGAGTCCAAAGAGATAGAAGAGCAGTTAGACAGACAAAGGATAACAATCTGGCTGGAAGAGCGAATATCTGCTAATGGGGACTGTTAGTAGCTAATAATGGATGGTGTGTAATAGTAAGTTATATGACAACATAGTGATAGAGAGCAGAAGGCTGCAGGCCCCCATGCACCTTGTTTTCTGCCTGGAGCCTTCTGGACTCAATACAGAGTTCAATAACTTTAGGGCTTGAACTCTCCCATGTCCTTACCCAAACCCCCACAACCAGGCCTTGTGAGCGGATAGCCACTCATTGTTATCCAGTAATAGTCCCCAGCTATTCACTCTCCTTGCCAGATTGTTATCCACATCTTTGTCCATTTAACTGCTCTTCTCTCTCTTTGGGGTCTATCCCAAACATTGTTTACTCCTTACCCCCTCCCCACACCCTATCTTCTGCATATAAACTGACAGTTTCCAACCTACCATCAGTTCTGAGGAAGGGCCACTTGACCCAAAATGTTAACTCTGATTTCTCTCCACAGATGTTGCCAGACCTGCTGGACATTTCCAGCAATTTCTATTATAATAAACACTTCACCAACTCCAGATCTGCACCATTTCTTGCACCTTCAAAGATGGCAACTATACAATGTGAACTTGAAGCTGTTTAGGTTTTACCAGTTACTATAATAAGTGCAAGTGTCAGACAGTTAGAGAACCCCAAACATTATCAATAGTTTGGGTTAAAGTTACATTTTTCTCCTCTACAATTCCCTGAAATGAAGAAAGGGAAGGGAGAGATCACATCTGTTCAAGTCCTGATATACAATCTCTTAGTGATATTTGGGCAAAAAAAAATAGGAAAGTTCATTTTCCAAGTATCATCAATCGTTTCTATTCATTCACAAGGTGAATGGGTTACAAGCAATGTCTGCATTTGTTGCTCTTGAATACAATTTGGATTTTTCTTGCTTAGACCTTTTCATGGATCTGAATTTACAAGCAGCTCATACCAAGAATAAATGGCACACTTCCTTTTTGAAAGGACATTGATGAACCAGATGGGTTTTAACAAAAAAAATCCATGATTACTATTATCGTATTAATTATTTACTTCAGATTTAATTCATTGTATTTATATCCCCAAGATACTGTTATGGCATGCAAACGCATGTCCCTAATCATCAATCCTGGCCTCTGGATAATCAATTAGTACGAAACCAGAATACTACTGTACCCACTGCTCCCTGAGATGAGCTTTCCTCTCCCTCAGTATGCTGGATGAGCTGCAGTCTGAGCAGCTGCAACTCACCAAAATACAATAGCAGATATCACAGCACATCAATCGCAGGCTATTGACCTGCATGATAAAATCACGTGCAGCTCAAATAGTGAAAGCATTCACTAAAGCCATACACTAACTAGGTAACACCAAGACTGACAAGTGCATGCACCCACCTGCGTTCCAACATCTGCTGCAACATGTCCTCTCCATTTTCAGCAACCTCAGTTGTCACCAGCTCATCGCACATGTTCCTCAGTTCACTGGAGGGATAGGATTTCATTGACTGGCTCCGCTTACGTTGCTCCCCAGCTCGAGTCAGGATACTTGATTTCTGCAGCAAACAAATAAAATGTGAGCCCAACACCAAGTGTACCAACAAGGTAACCAGGATCATGCTCAACTGCAATTTAACTTATATTTCAAGGTGTAGTGTACACAAGTAGGTCTCTGCAGTTAATTATGCAACCAGCAATGGCAGAATGTCCAATATCATCAAAATGTCTTTACATAGAATCTTTACATAGTAAATAATCTCAAAGTGCTTCACAGGATCTCTATTGAACAAACTTTGATACTGAACCACATAAGGAGATATCAGAACAGATGACAAAAAGTGCAGTCAAAGCCAGGTATTAAGAAATTTCTTAATGGAGAAAAACAGACAAAGGTTTATGGAGTGATTTAAGAGAATAGGGTAACAGAAAGCTGAAAAAGAAATCATGGACGATGAAAATCTGGATCAGTCAATGCAGAATCGGAGGAGCGCAATCTCAAGGGGCTGAATGTGTTCCTTTTTGATTGGCTAATTGCATGTTAGCATTAGAGGCAAGGGTATTTACTGCCTATTCATAAATGCCCAAAAAGTGGAGGTGAGCTGCTTTTTGAACCACTGCAGTCCCTATGGTGTAGATATTCTTAGAACAGTGTTCGAATGGAAATTCCAGGCTTTTCAGCCAACCACAGTAAAGGAATGTTGATATATTTCTAAGCAGTGAAACATTACTACGAAGAGGAATTGCAGATGGCAGTGTTGCCTTGAATTTGCTCCCTTGCTTTTCTTGGTGGAATTGGTCATGGGTTTCAAAGGTGCTGTCAAAGGAGGCAATGAAATTCTGCAATGTAAGAAAACAAACCTGTCATTTTGGAATCATCAGGACAATTCACAAGAATTCAAGGGGAAAGCTAACATTTATACTGCATGAGGAGACTGGATTGGTTGGAAAGTGGACTCTGACTGGTACAGGCAATGCCAAAGAGAATGTACTTATTTATGCTAATTGATTAGTAATCGTCAGAATTACATTGAAAGTTTAAGACTGCATTGAGAGTTTTGCAAGCATAGGGCTGTTTGGATACAGAAAGTATTTTGCTTAATGCGACCGATATGCTATGTCATATGATCCACCAGTCTTTGGGATATATGGTTTACACACCTGGCATCACACTAAAATTCATAAACCACATTGTTCATTTGTGAGATAGATAGAACGCCTTTTTGACTTGAACATAGAATCTTTTTAATGGAAAATATCACTCATGTTGCTTCTCCAGCATGAAACAATTAGCCTCACCTGATCAAACTTTCAAGATAGATTACCCTTCAGGATAACCTGAGATAGCATGAGCATTTTTCAGGATGTAGAATGACTCAAGTCCATTCATGAGTTTGTGTGATTATTTAGTGAGAAAAAAATCTTATCAGCATGGCCATTATCCCACAGGATGGCTTTCATGTGCATTATTTCTGCATCAACAAAACAGATGACAGCCATGTGTGTGGTCATTTCTTAGGACAATACCTGTCCAATCAGAGTCAACCAATTTAAATACAGACTGGCAGTTTGATATCAATCAGCATTAACAGTTGCATTCTCTATCACAACATCTCTACCTGAAACCATTCATCAACCAATTGGCACTCTACTCTCATGCAGATTTTCCCCTGAGTTGACATTCTTGCAAATTGTCCAGATGTGTGCAAAACAAAAAGCTTCAATAAAACTTGTCATTATTGCCAGACTCAAGTTCTGTATTGTCAAATGACTATGTGCATGATGCTGTTGTGCATCTTTGATACAGAAGTGCTGGTGTTGGACTGGGGTTTACAAAGTTAAAAATCACACACCAGGTTATTATCCAACAGGTTTATTTGAAAGTACTAGCTTTCAGAGCACTGCTCCTTCATCAGGGAGCTGTGGAGCAGGACCATAAGACACAGAATTTATAGCAAAAGATTACAGTGTCATGCAACTAAAACGACATACTGAACAAACCTAGATTGCTGTTAAGTCTTTCATCTTTTAGAATGGGTTGCAGGTTTCGGTTCATTAACATGTAAATTCCAGAACTTCTTTTAAGTCACATTCTCGAGATAATTTAAGGTTTTATTTTTAAAAAGTGACATCTCAGCCTAGACAATGTATTAAAGATGTGCGGTTAGAGTCTGTCTGTATCCCAATCTTGAGTCAGACTGGTTCTATTCCCAAAGCAGCAATTTCTAAAATGTTACATGGATTGACAGCCTGCAAACTGAGTGCTTTTTGAGCAAAATAGAATGTATCTGCAAAAATAAATTCACCGCACAGACTTACAGGAGTATGCGTGTGCTTGTGAATATGTGAGTGCGCGTGACTGAGTGTGTGTTTGCATGGATGCGTGCTTGGTAGAGTGTGACGGAGTATAAGTCTATGAGAGGGTGTGTACGTGGGTGTGAATGTGAGGGGTATATGGCAGAGAGAGAGTGTTTTAACTTTATCATGCATTTTGTAAATGGTACGCATGCCTGTCACTGTGTCAGTCACGGGGGCAGGAAATCCTTTAAGGTGGTAGATGGATGTCAATGAAGCAGGCTGTTTTGTTCTGGAAGGTAACTGAGCATCTGGAGCTGCGCTCATTCAGACAAGTGGACAGCATCTTGTAGATATGGACAGACTTCAGAATAGTCAAGGGGTGTGTTACTCATTGTACAATCCCCAGCTTCTGACCTACTCATGGCTGCAATAGTTAAACAACTGGTTCAATAAGTTTTTAAATCAACAGTAACACATGATATTGATGGTAGAGGAGTTCAGTCATGGCAATGTCATTGAACTTGAACATGGAAATAGAAAAGGGTAGCTCTGTGGTGAGATTTAAACGCAAGGAATAAAATTCTAAGAGTGAAATTCCGTTGACTCATTTAAGTCTACCAGCATGGAAGTGGTGGCTGAACCGTGACAGTGATTTAAAAGGGAATTTAAACATCTAAGTAGGGTCAGATGATTGACTGTTTTTTATTTTCCTGTTAGTACTTTTTGCTTGGTTACAAAAACAAATTCTACTTAAAATTCCTACTCTTACTCCAGATAGTTCCTAATTACTGGGCCTTTTACAAACTTCCTTTCCAGTACATCTCTTTAAAATGTACTGCTATTGCTTGGGTCCCTGCTTACCTCTCCCAAAAGTTTCCAAATATTAAAACCTACCTCTAAATTTTGGTTTTAAAACTTGTTTTTAATTAACGTTCTCTCCGCTGCTGTCTGTTCCCAGATATTGTGTGACATAAAAGGTACTAGGACAAAACGTTTAGACCAGTTTTGCTCTAGTGCCTTAACTCTAATTCTATTCTAAGTATATAAACTATTCAAAAACTATGCAACCAGAGTTATGGGTCACAAGGCTATCTGAGTAAGGCTGACAGGGGGTCAAGTTCATTTCACAGACTTCAGCACATGACCCAGGCTGACCCGCTTAGCTCTGTACAAAGGGAATGCTGTACTTTTGGAGGTAGTCTTTTAGATAAAATACTAAACCAGGGCCTTCCTCTGTCTGGTTCTATGAGTGATAGTTGAAGTAGAATACGAGAGTTCTGCACAGTGCGCTAACCAATACTTTTCCCTCAACCAAATCACAAAAAAAAATTGCCTGATCATTATCATATTGCCGTTTGCAGGATCTTGTTCTGCATAGGTTCACTATCACATTTTCTCCATTGCAACAGCGACTGTAATTGAAAACCATTCAGCTGGCCTCAAAGTGCTTTCGGACACCTGAAGGCTGTGGAAGATTCAATAGAAATGCTTGCCTTTTCCTGCATTGAGCTTAACTTGAAGTAAAGTCCCAAGTTTCATCTGGATCAGGTTACAGAGTAAGTAACAAGCTGCCTTGTGAATAGCGCAGCACAGAACTGAAGATACCTTAAAATTTTGAGAGCTGAGATATTCGAAACTCAGGTAGTCCCAATAAACCCAAGAATGTTCAAAACAAGTGGTTTGTGTCGAAGTCTCAAAGATTATTAGCTACCATCAGTTCTGGAGGGTGTTTACTGGACCCGATGCGTTAACTGATTTCTTTTCACAGATGCTGCCAGACCTGTTGAGACTTTCCAGCAATTTGTTGCATTTCAGATTTTCAGCATCCTCAATTCTTTTGGGTTTTTTTCTCAAAGATTATTTGAAATTGACAAGTTTATTTTTAATATTTATGTAACAGTTTAATTATGTCCCATGTTGGGAACAGATTCTATTAAACTGAAACTATTATTTGTAATATTTAGCTTCATTTGTGAAGCTGCAGTCTTTTTATTTTGTCCACTAGTTTGGGTACATTATGCAGCCATTAATAGATAAATACAAATCCACAAATAATTAGCCATATTTTATCGTGCTCCTTGTGCTCATTGATCATTTGATACAACGAAAGTGAAAGCTTATTGATTGAGAGGCAATTCCAGCTACAAAACAATTGCATGGAATTCAGTGCCCATTTCTGGAGCACATTATTGAAGGTTCAATTAAATTCCAAACATGGAGAGGCATCTTTCAAGGGAGGGGGATATCAACACTCACTGCAGAGAGAGACAAGGTACAAAAGCTGATAGCTTCTATGATAAAGAGATTAGAAAACTGAATGTTAACCATTATAAAACTCCAAAGTTGACAATTTCAAGTCATGATCATTTAACTAAAATACCACAGAAAGCAAAATAATAAATATATTATTGGGAAAAATGACCATAATGGGGTTAGATGTGCAAAGAACTGCCTGAGTGTGCACTGCAATACTCCTACGTAATTTCATTATTGGGCAGGATTAGAAAGCTTGATCAGATTAGATCACAGGCGCACTCTGGTGGCTGTTGCCACCACTACAGAGAATGTGAAGCACAGGATAGTGAAAAAGACCACATCAGTTTTATCCTGGCAGTCCAGTAACTTGGCATTTGCTATCAGTATCTGACTGCGACCCAGTAGTTGGTCCCTTCTGTATTAGTGCAGTCCAACCACAATTACTTTGTATCTTGTGACTAATGAGAAGTCATTTGGAATAAATATTTATACCAAACTACTAACATAAAAATGGATAATTTGGCAATTAACTGCCTGGATCTTAGCTGTACTTAAAATGTTTGCTTTGTTTTTTACATTACAAGAGCGAGTACAAAGTATTTCAATGTTTGTAAAATGTCTGATATGTTGTAAAGACAATATCTTGTTATTTTGCTGTATTTTTGATTGTGGACCGAAATGGGAAAAGAAAAATTTTAAAAATAAAGGACTGTGGAAGGATTACTGCACTTTCTTAATGCATCGCAAGTTCTCTGCACTGTTATTTGTTCAAGCAGTGAGGAGGTTTACTGCAGTTGAGTTGCAGACAAAGTCCGTACAAGGAAAGATTCAGTCATTAACAAGTTGCTGACTGCTTTGTGGAATTGGTGACTAGTTTTCAATTACAACAACTAAGTGCCTGGCTCCCAGGTACTCATGAGCATGAATGTTCAGTCAGTAGCCAGACCTTCGAAGAGAAAGGTGCTATTCTTTCCTGTGAAAAAAATATCTCGTGCGTGAAAAAGCCAGTTTGGTTCCTCTCATCAGTAAGCACTGGCTTTTAACCAATGAAGCAAAAGCTTTTCACAAATTCAAAGATCCTTAGACAGCACCTTCCAAACCACAACCACTTATGCGGTCATAGAGATGTACAGCACGGGAACAGACCCTTCAGTCCTACACCTGCCAGCACCCGGCCCATATCCCTCCAAATCTTTCCTATTCATATACCCATCCAGATGCCTGTTAAATGTTGCAATTGTACCAGCTTCCACCACTGCCTCTGGCAACTCATTCCATACTCGTACCACCCTCTGCATGGAAATTTTCCCCTTAGGTCTCTTTTATATCTTTCCCCTCTCACCCTAACCTATGCCCTCTAGTTTTGGACTCCCCGACCCCAGGGACAAGACTTTGTTTATTTACCCTATCCATGCCCTTCTTGGTTTTATAAACCTCTATAAGGCCACCCCTCAGCCTCTGACGCTCCAGGGAAAACAGCCCTAAGCCTAGTCAACCTCTCCCTATAGTTCAAATCCACCAACCCTAGCAACATCCTTGTAAATCTTTTCTGAATCCTTTCAAGTTTCACAGCATCTTTCCGATAGAAGGAGACCAGAATTGCACGCAATATTCCAACAGTGGCCCAACCATTGTCCTGTACAGCCATAACATGACCTCCCAACTCCTGTACTCAATATCTGACCAATAAGGGAAAGCATATCAAACGCCTTGTTCACAATCCTATCTACCTGCGACTTCACTTTTAAGGAGCTATGAACCTGCACTCCAAGTTCTCTTTGTTCAGCAACACTCCCTAGGACCTTACCATTAAGTGTAGAAGTCCTGCTAAGATTTACTTTCCCAAAATGCAACATGCCAATGGGTTGAGAAGTGGCAGGTGGAGTTTAATTTAGATAAATGCAACATGTTATCTAAATTAAACTCCATCTGCCACTTCTCAACCCATTGGCCCATCTGATCAAGATCCCGTTGTTATCCGAGGTAACCTTCTTCACTGTCCACTACACCTCCAATTTTGGTGTCATCTGCAAACTAACTATACCTCTTTTGCTCACATCCGAATCATTTGTATAAATGATGAAAGGTAGTGGACCCAGCACCGATCCTTGTGGCACTCCACTGGTCACAGGTTTCCAGTCTGAAAAACAACCCTCCACCACCACCCTCTGTTTTCGACCTTCTGCCAAGAGGAACCTTGGCGAACGCCTTACTGAAGTCCATATAGATCACACCTAACGCTCTGCCCTCATTAATCCTCTTTGTTACTTCTTCAAAAAACTCAATCAAGTTTATGAGACATGACTTCCCATCTACAAAGACGTGTTGACTATCCCATATCAGTCCTTGCCTTTCAAATACATGTATATCCTGTCCCTCAGGATTCTCTCCAACAACTTACCCACCACTGATGTCAGGGCTCACTAGTCTATAGTTCCCTGGCTTGTCCTTACCACCCTTCTTAAACAGTGGCACCACGTTAGCCAACCTCCGGTCTTCAGGTACACCTCACCTGTGACTATTAATGATACAAATATCTCAGTAAGAGGCCCAGCAATCATTTCTCCAGCTTCCCACAGAGGTCTAGTGTACATTGATCAGGTCCTGGGGATTTATCCACTTTTATGCATTTCAAGACATCCAGCACCCTCCTCTGTAATATGGACATTTTTCAAGATGTCACCATCTATTTCTCTACATTCTATATCCTCCATGTCCTTTTCCACAGTAAATACTGATGCAAAATACTCGTTTAGTATCTCCCCCATCTCCTGTGGCTCCACACAAAGGCCGCCTTGCTGAGCTTTGAGGGGCCCAGTTACCTTCCTAGTTCTCTTCCTAGTTACCCTTTTTTCCTTAATGTATTTGTAAAAACCCTTTGGATTCTCCTTAATTGTATTTGCCAAAGCTATCTCATGCCCCCTTTTTACCCTCCTGATTTCTCTCTTAAGTATACTTCAACTGCCTTTATACTCTTCTAAGGATTCACTCAATCTATCCTGTCATTACCCGACATATGCTTCCTTCTTTTTCTTAACCAAACACTCAATTTCTTTAGTCATCCAGCATTCCCTATACCTACCAGCCTTTCCTCTCACCCTAACAGGAATATACTTTCGCTGGACTCTCGTTAACTCATTTCTGAAGGCTTCCCATTTTCCAGTCGTCCCTTTACGTGCAAACATCTGCACCAGTCAGCTTTTGAAAGTTTTTTCCTAATACCGCCAAAATTGGCCTTCCTCCAATTTAGAACTTCAACTTTTAGATTTGGTCTATCCTTTTCCATCACTATTTTAAAACTAATAGAATTATGGTCGCTGGCCCCAAATTGCTCTCCCAAAGACACCTCAGTCACCTGCCCTGCCTTATTTCCCAAGAGTAGGTCAAGTTTTGCACCTTCTCTAGTAGGTACACCCACATGCTGAATCAGAACATTTTCTTGTACACTCTTAACAAATTCCTCTCCATCTAAACCCTTAACACAATGGCAGTCCCAGTCTATGTTTGGAAAGTTAAAATCCCCAACCATAACCATCCTATTATTCTTACAGACAACAGAGACCTCCTCATAGATCTGTTTCTCAATTTCCCTCTGACTATTAGGGGTCTATAATCCCAATGAGGTGATCATCCCTTTCTTATTTCTCAGTTCCACCCAAATAACTTCCCTGGATGAATTTCTGGGAATATCCTCCCTCAGTATAACTGTAATGCTATCCCTTATCAAAAATGCCACTCCCCTTCCTCTCTTGCCTCCCTTTCTGTCCTTCCTTTGTATCTTGGAACATTAAACTGTCCACCCCTGAGCCATGTTTCTGGAATTGCTATGATATCCCAGTCCCATGTTCCTAATCATGCCCTGAGTTTATCTGCCTTCCTTGTTCAGCCACTTGCATTGAAATAAATGCAGTTTAATTTATCCGTCCTACCTTGTTCGCTACTTTGTCCCTGCCAGCCCTGACTGTTTGACCCGCCTTTGTTCTCAACTGTACAAGTCTCAAATTGATCTCTTTTCTCACCAGCTCACTCGGTCTCAAACCGCTTCCCACCACCCCAACCTTACTAGCTTCAATCCTCCTGAGCAGTTCTAGCAAATCTCTTTGCCAGTATATTAGTCCCTTTGCAATTTAGGTGCAATCCGTTCTTCTTGTACAGGTCACGTCTACCCCAAAAGAGTATCCAATGATCCAAAAATGTGAATCCTTCTCCCATACACCAGTTCCTCAGCCATGCATTCATCAGCTCTATCCTCCTATTCCTGCCCCAGCTAGCTTGTAGCACCAGGAATAATCCAGATATTACTATTCTCGACAACCTCCTTTTTAAATTCCTACCTAACTCTCTGTTATCTCCCTTCAGAATCTCAAGCTTTCCCCTTCCTATGTTGTTGGTTCCAATGTGTACAATGACCTCCTGCTGGCCCCTCTCCCCCTTGAGAACACTCTGCACCTTCTCAGACATCCTTGATCCTGGCACCAGGGAAGCAACACACCATTCTGATTTTTTGCTGCTGGCCACAGAAATGTCTGACTGTACCTCGGAACTAGAGAGTCCCCTAACACAATTGATCGCTTGGAACCTGATGTCCCTCACATTACATTAGAGCAAGTCTCCTCAATACCAGAAACCTGGCTGTTCGTGTTACATTCCCCTGAGAATCCATCACACACTACATTTTCCAAAACAGCATACTTGTTAGAAATGGGGATAGCCACAGAAGACTCCCGCACTACCTACCTACCTCTCTTACCTTTCCTGGAGTTAACTTATCTATGAGACTTATCAATGGTATAACGGCTGCAGAAAGGCAGTTCGAGGGGGATCTGCCTTTGGAGGTTGTATGGGCTGAAGTCAGAAATAGGAAAGGTGCAGTCACCTTGTTGGGTGTTTACTATAGACCCCCCAATAGCAGCAGAGATGTGGAGAAACAGATTGGGAAACAGATTTTGGAAAGGTGCAGAAGCCACAGGGTAGTAGCCATGGGCGATTTCAACTTCCCAAATATTGATTGGAAGCTCTTTAGAACAAGTAGATTGGACGGGGTGGTGTTTGTGCAGTGTGTCCAGGAAGCTTTTCTAACGCAGTATGTAGATTGCCC